>NC_029788.2:130725822-130728265 GCF_000816755.2 Arachis ipaensis | reverse complement strand
ATTTATGAGTAACTGAGAATAATGTATGAGATCAAGATGAATCATAAATAGCATGCAGTGGTACGTCTCTTTTTAATTTTCTATATATCTATCTCTCTGAGGTCTGAGCCTTATTATGCAAAAGTGATGATGATGAACACAGCTACTATACCAAGCCCTATCTTAATTATTAGTAGTATTGTTGTGCAGAAATAATAATATTATATGTTAAATTAAATCATCACTCTGACTATATATATATTCACTTTGAAATTGGTACGGTTACATTACATGCATTAGCACTAGGACTATGCCACCATTAATAACAATCAATAATGTATGAAAATTCATAGCTTTAATAATCTAGTTTCATGATACATCTCTTTCTTCAGCTATTTTTCTGCTCCTTTTGCAGATACAAATCAATGTCAATATATAAGCTAAGTCTAATAAGGACTAGGTACCTCTTTATATGCATTCACATTAATAGTTTGTATTAATGAATAATAACTTCCAATAGTGGTTAGACAGCTTAGGGTCTCAGATTGATTAAAATAAAAATGCTAGTATTTAATTACCTATTGTATATCTAGGAGTCTAGGACTGTTGTTCATCTCTATTCCCATAATTTTAGGGTTACTAATTATATTACTGGCCTAAAAAATGAGAATAATAGCGCTTTTTTTTTATTTCTAGTTTTTTAATTATTAAAATATATGTTAGATTAATTTAATTTTCATATATTAACATCATAAAATATTTTATACAGTTATACAATCACATTTATTTTTTTACTGATGTAATATTACAGTGATTAAATACACATATAAAATTTTTTATAGCATCAAATTAAATTTTACATTTGATATGAAAAATTTACATGCAAATTAAATAATAAATCTCATGTACAGGTTTTTACTTCTTTTTTTTTCTTTTTATACACGTGGAATGAACCCGGTCACTTAGCTATATAGCACATAATAATTAACGTGAATGCTATGGTGCCTAACTTTTTAAAAAAGGCAAAGAAATAATATTTAATAAACTTTAAATATTTTACTTTTATTTTATATATTTTATTTTTTACTTATAAAAATAAGTTAGACAATTTAGACACCACAATAAAAGACACTATAAAATCCACCAAATTTCAATTAGTATGATGAAGTTCAGAGGAGTTTGACTAAGGAGAGTGGCATGATGATGGGATTGGATGTTTTGGAATTAGAAGCATATATCAAGAACAAAGTTGTAAGTTCTTCTTGTAAATCTGATTCATACTCGTAAAGCTTGGAATCGTTGTAAGACTTTGTAGTTTTTTTTTTATCAATTTGTCTCTTATTTTTTAACTCGACAAATTAACGATTAATACATTCTAAATTTAAATTTTATTTAAAGGTTTGTTATTAACTAAAGAATTATTGTATATATAATACAAAATTTCAATAAACAAATAAATGAGTTAACTATCTGACCAATCAAGTTGGTTCTTCCTTGAATGATTTGAAGCATATACATTCTGCGAAGGAAATGTCATTGACACTCCTGAGTTTGGAGATGAATTATTCTCCATCAAACAAGGAGCCTAAATGTTACAGCCTACTTTATGACGAAATTAAATTAAAGGAAATTTGGGAAGAACATTAATGAGAAGTTAAATGCCAATGATTCGTCAGTGTACTTATGATTTGGGGAGCAACTATGGTCTTTGAATTGATAGAGGCTATTAGGAAAAGACACTTTTGTGGTCAAATGCTATCATCTGAGGTCTGATGTGATGCTCTGAGATTTTTAAGGTTCGTTCTATATTTAGAGATTTATTATTATTATTATTAGAATTTAAAGGCATACGTTAAGGTATTTTAAATATTTTTTATTTTAAAAATGTTCTATTATTTTCTTTAAAAAAAATTAATTAATAATTTTAATATATATTTTTAAAATAGATGTTAGTTAAATTCTTCTCATTATTATTTTCTACATTCTGTGAACAAATCTTAATCCCCAACTTGAGGGTAGAACAATTAGTGAATTACACATATGGGAGTAGTTAGTAGTTAGTTGGATTTGAAGATGTTTATGGTACTTGGTTATACCCATGTGACTAAGTACATTGAGTTAGTTATACTTAGTTAGCATAGCTAACTAGTTTTCTTAGTTGTGTGTATACTTTTTATCCAAAGATGTATGATTTAAGCTTTACAAGTTATGATGAGTGGATTGGTGGTGAATTCTATGGTTGTTGATGGTAATGTCAAAGATAGTTAGGAGTTGTTATTTTTAGTGTGATGAGTTTTTTCTTTTTTTTTGTTCCACCTTACTGTATTGAACTTTTTTACTTAAAAAAAAAAAAGTATGATTCATCATTCGATTCATTTTGAAAATTAAAGGTTTAATTATTTTAGTAGTCTTTATAGTTTTACCAAATTTTTAATTAAATTTTTATTTTTTTTCAATTAAATAT
>NC_029788.2:130724598-130725738 GCF_000816755.2 Arachis ipaensis | reverse complement strand
ATTATAAAATTAAAAATAATGTAAGAACTCAATTAAAATAAAAAAATATAAAAATCTAATTAAAAATAGAGTGAAATTATATAAACCAACATAATAATTAAACGGAAATTGGATTCACTTATTCTCTGTGTTTCGCTGCTCCATTCTCTCTTGAGCTAGCATTCACTTTTTTCAAGTTTCAACTGCTTTGAACACCAAATTAATTAAATTTAATAACAACAACGAATCATGCATGCAAAAAACAAATTATTTATCACCATGATATCTTCTATCGCTCTTGTGAATTAGGTGGTGTATGTGTTGTTGAATCTGTGTTGTGGTCCTTTATGCTGTGAATAACCCAAAAGTAGTAGTTCTGGGGTTTTGGCTGGTTACATATATATGTATATACAGTGATTTATTCAATATTGATGTTGGAGAATACATAGATAAATAATGGATGATAGATGCATGTACATATCAATCATAGTATGATCAATCACCAAAAATCAATTATTACCAGCACATGTTTGGTTTAGTTTATATATGTGAAAAAGTCTGAAACCGACAAACGATTTGTCTGTTAGCCTTTGCCTAGATAAAATTACTATATATGATTTTTGTGGGGTTTCAAAAATTAAACTAAGCATAGCCATATGATGCTGCAATGCCTTATTATTGGATCTTAATTAGGTGATGAATTGAATTCAATTCCTTGGTGGATGCATAGGGAATTAAGTGCATAAGTGTTGGAATTGAACTCATCATGAGTTATTTATAATGATGATGATGTATAACACTTAACCATTTTAATTGAGACAATCTAATTTCGTGTACATGAATATAATGGTAGGGGCTATATATATGTTTCTTGTGTGGACCAAGATATAATTAAAGTGGCATCATATCATCACATGCATGTAAGTATGGTTATACATTATGTGATCCAAATTCTTACATTATTAATTATTATTATAATATGATGATTCGGTAAATATATTAATTAATCAGGCCACAGCCATGGCAATCAAATCAACTAATAAGTAATAACTAGGATTTGTTTGTGCTTTTTCAGTTTAATTTGTTACTAGTGTTTATTGATAAGGAAATAGCGACAAACCTGTTTTGTCAATGTCTTCTGATGAAAATTATGTATAGCAT
>NC_029788.2:130679199-130724007 GCF_000816755.2 Arachis ipaensis | reverse complement strand
TTCTGGTTCTCTCGTGTCACAAGAAGATGCATTGCCTAACATCATGAGCACTTGCCATTCAATATTTATCAATCACAGACATGCTCGTGAAATTAATAAATGGAGTATTTGCTAGCAGTATATTTCAGTTGTTTTGGTTGGGTATTTCAAAACATTGATAATTATTATATGAACTTGAGATAGTAATAATTTTAGCACAATATTGTGGGGATAATAGTGTATGATGATTCGCTAAAGTAACTAATAAATAATCTTACTATATATGCTCTAAAATTGTTATTCTTATTAATTCCCTATTGAGCTCTTAGAAGATATTATTATTAATAGTTAGATGTTTTAAGTCAAATGTTCTTTTGTCAAGATTTAATAACAAAGAAATATAGAACTGACAAGATCAAAATGCTTTGTCACAATACTAAATCAGCAATCCGTTGTAGTCTAGTTGGTCAGGATATTCGGCTCTCATCCGAAAGACCCGGGTTCAAGTCCCGGCAACGGAATCTTTCATTTTTCAAACCTTTTTGAGTCTGTGACTGTTCCTAGAACTCTTCCGGTCTGAATCAATTCCAATGGCAAATGAAAATTTGATGCCATTTTTATATGCTTTTCTGTAAAGCATAGGAAAAACATTATGAAATTGAAGGATGAAGGGAACTTAGCTGATCATAGAATGATATATGATAAAACCAAGGCACTTGTCATAGTCTCATTTCATCATTCAGTTAATTATAAGTTTGACAGCATCAGAATTCAGAAGTAATTAATTGAAAGAGAAAAAAACAAAATTTCCGTTGCCGGGAATCGAACCCGGGTCTCCTGGGTGAAAGCCAGATATCCTAACCGCTGGACGACAACGGAATTGATGTTAGATTTCTACTTATATACTTATTCACAGGATCAGCCTAAATTATGAGAGTTTAATCATTCTTTATTTCCATTCTGACGGGGATGAGAGTTTATCTTAACAATAACTTAAAGAGTAAATATTTTTTTGACTTTTGTTTTTTTGAAAATTGATAAGCTGTTCCTTAACACTTTTTAAATAATAAATTGATCCTTGTTTATTTTTTTTATTAGACACATCAATTTTTTTGTGGCCAATAAATGGATGTTAATATGTCTAACAAAAAAAATAGACAAAAGTCAATTTGTCTAACGAAAAAATTAATGTGTCTAATGAAAGAAAATAAAAATAGATAGAAATCAATTTATTATTTTTTAAACGTTAAAAAATGATTTATCAATTTTTAAAAAAGATAAAGACTAAAAAAATTATTTACTCTATCTTAAATGGAGTGATGACAAAGAATTAACATTGGAGAGAAAAAAAAAAGCAAATTAGATTTGAAATGAATTTAAAATAAACTAAACGTATAGCTTTGTTTAAATGATTATTATTATTATTACTACTATTTACTTTATAAGTGAGGATAAGGATAGTGGTAGTTCAATTATAATTCAGATAAGGTAAGGATTTAATTTTATACACAGAGCACTTGAAAGTACTGTGTACTATAAACTCCTGTGTAAGCGTGTTATGTGTAGTACGAATTGTACAGATACTTGCAAAATATCAGTCTCCTCTCTAAAACTAAAACCATTGAAATTATTCAATTTAACGAGTTAAGAGTCAGGTATAAAGTGGTGAAAAAAAGGAATCCATTAAAACAAAATTGTTTCCACTTTCCACAGCATCGGAAAAAGGAATCTATATTGTTTTTCTTTCAATTCTAAGAGTTAAAAAAAATAAAAAAGAAAAATATTGTTTTTCTTGTATAAAAGAAAATTTATCTATAAAGTTGTATTGAATTTAATTATGGTTTAATTATTCTATTGGTCCTTATAGTTTTGCGAAATTTTTAATTATGTTTCTATATTTTTTTCTTTTTAATTGAGTTTTTGCACCAATTTTTTTTAATTAGGTCCCTACATTTTTTTTTCTTTTATTTAGGTCCTTATACCAATTCCTTTTTTTTTTAATTGAGTTCCTATAAAATTAGGCTAATTACTATTAAGAGGGACTTAATTAAAAAAAAATAGTACATAGATCCAATTAAAAAGAAAAAAAAGTATAAAGACCTAATTGAAAATTTCACGAAACTATAAGAACTAAAATAGTAATTAAACCTTTAATTATTGTATTCTATACAAAAGTCGGTAAAGCATGCTTTTTTTTTTATCAAAGATATGAGACTCGAGTCCGCAATCTCTTAATTGAGTATGAGAGACTATACCATTTGAACTATTACTCATTGACGGTAAAGTATTTACCTCCAATTGAGATTTTCGAAAATTAACGATAACATGGAAGAAAATATAGCTGGAGAGTGAGAGTGAGATGAGATGCAGAGAAAACTGATAAACTCTATCAACTCAAACCTGCAAAAGCATCAAACAAAGGGAAAAAAAATATTCATATAATAATCTTTTTTTTTTCCTCATTCATTTTCACCTTTTCGGCTGCGCACTCTGAGTCACATTCAATCCGAAAACAAAATTTCACAGAAAAACAAAAACAAAATAATCCAAACTCGAAAAACCCCAAAACAATGCTCTGCTCGTTCTTCTTCTCTGTTCAAAAACCCTAACATCTTTCACTTCCTCACTCTTTTTTCTGTTTAATCAATCACCAATGGACACGCGCCGAGCTCCACGCGCCGTCATTGACCCCAAGGTTCGAAAGGTCGGGTTCTTTGCTCCACCAGAACTCTCACAATCGGGTCTTCCCGACCCGATCTCCCTTCCTTCCTCTTCCCTCTCTCCCGTCATGATCCCTCCGCCGCGCCACTCGTCGGAAAATCTCCTTCACCATGCTCGGCCGCTGGCGCCGACTGTGCCAGGTGCATCTTCTGTTTCCATCGAGGGTTCCGTTGTTGCTGGCGGGAGCTACGGGAGCTCGTCGGAGCTCTTTCCAGCTCCGATGTCTCCGGCGTCGTCTTCGTACTCTTCCAGCAGGTTCGTTGGCGGTGGTGACGGAGATTACTGCTTGAATGGAGCTGCGGTGGCTTCGCCTGGTCGCGGCGGAGGGAAGGCGGCGACTTCGTTCCCTCGTGGCGGATTCGAGTCGCCGGCGGTGAAGGCTAGCAGCGTTCCGGCGAGCGGATTGACTACGGTTTCGGTGGTGAATGATTCCTCCCTAGGGATTCGCGGTTAGGTTTTGCTTCTCTTGTTTAGTTTTGGTTATTCCGTTGTTTGACTTTGAATTGAATTTAAGTGGAGAATTTATGTGATTTTGAATTTGAAGTCATTAAGTGCTGTTTGTTGAGTGAATTGAAGGGTAGAATTTATACGCTTTGAATATGAATCTAATTTGAATTGAAGTGGAGGGTTCATGTTTGAATATGAGTCTTATTTTAAGTGCTTTTTGTGTTGTGAATTTACAGGCTTTTTAAATTTGAGCTTCATTTAAATGTTTTTTGTACTACTAGTGAGAATTCAAGTGGAGAATTATGTGCTTTGAGTATGAAGATCATTTTATTGTTTGCCCTATGAAGGTTGGATTGTTGAACCGCAATTTAAGAGGATAGATTGAGTTTTGTGTCGGCACATGGGAAGCTATAACTATCCTATACGTGAAATTGGTGTTGACTTTAATTCGTCTTGATAGTACGTGTTTGGTTTTAAAAGTTGATTTTGAAAATTTTCATTTTCTTTTTTGTCGAACTTGCTTCTTGTTAATTATGGATGGCATCAAATGTTACTCTCTCTCTGGTTCCCTTTGTGGTATTTTTTCGTTTTCTAATTTTTCTTTCTTTCTTGCATATATGACTTTGTTTAGAAATCAAATCACTTTGTTAGTCCTTTTCTTATTCCTTCCTTAATCACCTCTAGGAAGAGAGAAAGCAGATAATGGAGGAGGATCGGCATTGGAAGCGAAAGACCAAGCTACCAATTCAAAGCAGAAGAAAGATAAGACCACAAAAGCTGAAAGACGTGCTCTTCAAGAAGCACAACGAGCTGCAAAGGCTGCTGCAAAAGGTATTAGCAATTATTATGCCCTACTTTGATTAGAACTATTGCATGTTTAGTTGTGATCATCACACCAATTCTAAAAAATCTTTTATTTTTTAAGTTTTTGTGAACAAAGAAATGACATTTGATTATTGATTTTATGTCTATCTTCGAGCTCTTCCATTGGAAATGCCATACAATTTTGTTATTTGGACCTAGTATAATCTTCAGATTAGACCCACCCGGCAAAAACTCAATTTCTCTATTAACACTACTTTCAACAAGTTTAAATTGGGAACTTGTGACTTGTTTTCATGAAATTTCTTTTTCCAATGAACAGTTGCCTGCTCATTATTATGTTATTCAGTTATTATATAATGTCTTATTGTCTTATTAGCTGAAGGAAATAAGGCATCTGGAACTGTAACTTCTGGGACTGCAAAACCAGCTAAGGCCATAAAGCCCCCACACAAAGTAGATAATTCTTCAGTTGCAGTGTCCGAGAAGAAGGGATGTGATCGTCCACCAGAAAAGGATAGAAAGAAAGATGTTCCTCAACCACGCATGCAATATGATGATGAAAGCAGAGTGGAGAAAGCTAAACGGCGTGCTGTGGTAAAACAAACAGAAGCTAGGAACAGAGTTGAGTTGTTCAGGCATTTGCCACAGTATGAACATGGGAGTCTTCTTCCAGATCTTGAGGCGAAGTTTTTCCAGCTTGATACTGTGCATCCTGCAGTTTATAAGGTGGCTATCTTATTTCCTTGTTGTGTCTTGTTACAATCATTCTTGTTATACAGCCAGGAGTCATCATTTCACAATATCTGTGATGTTCATGGCTTCATGCTCATGACTCAATTGTGAAATAATGCCACAGGATAAGTTGATGTTCCTTACCCTGGGATCCCTTCTTGTCCTGATGAAGGAGTTGACAAACCCATATAGGCCTATCGTAAAGTTCAAAATCAGTTCTTTGTTGCAACGTAGAAATAAAACAGTTTTAAATGTTCAGCAGATTAGACGTCATTGCCGATATCGTGCAGCAAAACTTTTCGTGTTTAAATCAATCACTTGAAATGGTTTAGTTTCATATAGCTTTAGATAATTAATTGCTAATTATTTAACACAGGTTCAGCACTTAATTCTCTTTAAACTTTTTCTAAGTTTTTTGCTTAATTTTTCATCATTGATTGTTGGGCGTTCAATTTGATAAAACACCTGACTTAAAGTCACTTGTATTATTATATTATATTGTTATACCTGCAGTGTATTTTCTTGCCTATACTATCTGCAACTAAGAAGTTCATTGTGAATGGTGTCAAAATTGTATAATACTGAGATACTATGAGCCATATTGTAAAAATTCTATGGTTATTCCCTTAACCATGGTAGTCTTTATGATTATCAGGCGGGTTTGCAGTATCTGTCTGGCAATATATCTGGCAGTAATGCTCGTTGCATTGCAATGCTTCAAGCATTTCAAGATGCCATCAGAGACTACCGAGTTCCACCGGAGAAGACTTTTGTGAGAGACTTAACAGCAAAAATAAGTAGCTATGTTTCATTCCTCATTGAGTGTCGGCCTCTTTGTATCAGTATGGGAAATGCAATAAAATTTCTTAAAACTCGAATTGCTAAACTACCTTTGACACTGTCTGAGTCAGAATCAAAAGCTTCTCTCCACTCAGATATTGAGCGTTTTATAAATGAGAAGATTATACTTGCTGACAAGGTGATAGTTAAGCACGCAGTCACAAAAATAAGAGATGGTGATGTTCTTCTTACTTATGGATTGTCATCGGCTGTTGAAATGATACTGTTACATGCACATAAGTTGGGAAAACAGTTTCGAGTTATAATAGTTGATTCTCGTCCACAGCTTAGAGGAAAAATTTTGCTTCGGAGGTTGGTGGAGAAAGGTCTTAGCTGTACATACACTCAAATAAATGCACTTTCCTACATAATGCATGAAGTCACTCGTGTGTTTTTGGGTGCTTCATCAGTTTTGTCTAATGGGACAGTTTATTCAGGAGTTGGGACTGCATGTGTTGCAATGATTGCTCATTCGTTTCGTGTCCCTGTTTTAGTATGTTGTGAGGCTTATAAATTTAGTGAAAGGGTACAACTTGATTCAATATGCTCAAATGAACTCGGTATGTAAACAGTCACAAACTATGAGGATCTATTATTTCCTTGTCTGAAAGAATGTTAATGTTTATTGGATTTTCTTTCAGGTGATCCAGAAGTCATTTCCAAGGTTCTGGGTAGAGAGGATGTCAACTACTTGGATGGTTGGGCCAATACTGAAAATCTGCAACTACTAAATTTGATGTAAGCACCTTCAGATAATACATAACAGACCACCGAAAATGTTCACTGACTTTGATTTTCTTTAAATTGATGCCAGTTATGATGCAACTCCTTCAGATTATATTTCAATGATAGTCACAGATTATGGCATGGTAAGTGGTTTTATCCAATGAAGGTTATAGATGTGGACCTTGTCCTAGGCAAACCTTGTGTGCATAGATTGTTTGTCCCTTTTATAAGGGACACTAGCATTTGCATATTCTTCACTATAGGTCATGATTGTTTACAATTGTTGGCAGGTCCCACCAACAAGTGTTCCTGTAATTGTAAGAGAATATAGGAGAGAACAGCTGTGGATATAAATAATGCAAATGCGGATCATCTCAAGTTTATGGGCGCTGAAATCCCCATGTAGCAGCCTGGCAGCAATAAAATTTGAGAAGATTGTTGTATTGCATCTTTCTGTGTATTAGTATTTTCTCATCTTTGAATAATGTAGTGAGCCACTTTCTTGTTCTGAAATTTTGTGCCCTTGTTGGCATTGGCCTGTCGCAGTGAAGAGTGCGAATTGTCGTCTCTCCAGACAGATTTTAATTTTGCCACGAATCCTCACATGAACAGTTCGTTTTTTTACCTTGTAACGGTTCTTCAAATTTTGGATAGTTGTTCAGTCACAATTTTGGGGGTTAGTTAATCCTTGTCCCTTATATTGTTGCTGTATTTATATTTACTGCTGCCCCATTAGGTTGATATAATTTGAACCCATGATTTTCTTCTTTTCTCAACTTTTGCATTATCCTGATGTATATAGCATGAATTCAAACAAAGTTTCATTACCATCTCCAGAAGTTGACAACTACAAGTGCGTCTTGTAAGCTTGTGCCACCGCAAGTATTTTATCCTAAATAGGGAATTTCATTGAAAATAAAGACGCCATAGAAAAAGAGAGGTCGGTTACATCTGAACTACAGTGGCCCACCTGTGCAAAGAGAGGTGATACTGCAAATCCTAACCACTGTGTCATAGTGATCAATGAACTTAACCAACTCAGCATCTTTTGCATTTGTTCTCCCAGCCAAAGGATCTGTATATCGTCGTTGTTAAGACTTATGACAGCTAAGTATTAAAATGCAGTCCAAGTGTTAAATGTTCGAAGTTAAGGCAAGTGGTAGCCACAATTGTTTAGCGTCCAACTTCATTTGATTATTTAAATAGAGAATTTGGTTGGATGTGCGTGGAGTGTGTGGCTATGCGGGCATGTTTCACATTCAAACTTTGTTCATTTACAAAAGGTATTAGCGGAAAAAGAAGAGGTGAAAGACAGAGGAAGATCTAAGAAGACCCATCCATGAGGTGATCAAATGAGATCTATATGTAAATAGTTTTTCTGTAGATATGATATATGATAGAGCACAATGATGTCGTTTGATTCATGTAGCTGATCCCATTTAGTGGGACAAAACTTTGTTGTTATTGTTATTGTAGTATTAGCGGAAAAAGAAGGTTAGGAAACTAATACTTTTTAATGTGAAAAAATTGGAGAATTGGATAATATTGACTTAAATGTAAGATAAATATAAAGAACAAATGTTGACTATTTAAGACAATCTAAACTTCAGGATTGTACATAATACAATTGCTGATATAAGTTGTATTAAGGATTTAGAAACATGGCTAAGTGGTCAAATGAATTTTGACTTTGGAGATATACCCTAAGGTAGCGTTTGGTGGAGATACAGAGACCGAAAGACTAAGACTGAGAGGCAGAGACTAAGAGACAGGGATTGAAATAAATCTCAGTATTCTATTTGGTGCAAAATGGGAGACAGGAATTGAAACAATATTGATACTCTAATTTAATTTGCACAAAGGGTAAAATTAGAATTAATTAATTGAAATGAAAGTATTTTAGATATAAAATGTTATTAAAGTTTCAGTCTCCATCTCTAAAAATTTCAGTCTCCTGTGTCCCTACTTTTTGGAGGTACTGAAATACTGAAATTTTAGAGACAGAGATAGAAATTTTAGTACCAGTCTCTGAATTAACAAATACGATACTGAGTCTCAGTCTCTCAGTCTCTGTCTCAGTACCTCAAAACAAACGCTACCTAAATCTATGTAGGATGATTAGTATTAAACACGTGTTTAATAGGTTTCGCTATTTGTATTAGAGAATTTTCCAGTTGTTAATTGTTAATTGTTTATATATAAATATAACTGGTAAAAGAATGAAGTCATTCCGATTCTCCATAACGAATCAAGAGAAACCACCAGAATTAAACAATCAATGGTACACGAAACAAATCCAATACTATTTTACTTTAATAAAGTTTGGCATATTTGCGGATTTTATGTAGATCAGATGAAATGAAATGCGAAAATAATAATAATAACAAATTAATAATCATGCTAATATATTATTATTATTAGTCTACCTGAATATGAAAAGCCAAGGATTATTAGTCTAAGGAATTAATCCTTTCATCGTTCTGAAAAGCCATGGAGGAGGAACATCTAAATTTTAGAAAATTTTTCATAGGTTGAATAATCCTTGAAACAAATTAAAACTTTTTGAGAGTAAACTTGGCAGTTACATTTCTACCTGTTCATGCTCAACTTACAAGGCACCGCCTTCAAACCATCACAATCGGTCATGTTCTCATTCATATATCCTTTGTACTTTCTTTTTTTCTTTTTGGATAAACTTTAATTTTCCAATAAAAATCCAATGAATATCGCTGACAAAGATTATTATAAATCACGACTCCAAACTTAAACTAATTTCTAGTCTTAGTCAAAGATACCTCAAAGTGGATTAAGAGAGTACCTAAATGTTTAGACATAATAGGTTGCATTACATCACAATCCATACCACAACCAAAATTGATCTTGTTTAACCTTTTTCATTTGTTGTCTTTCCTTGTGCCAAAGTCCTTATATTATTATTATAGTTAGTTAATAATTAACATTATTGTTATTACTATTACAAATGTTTATATTTCATTTATTCCTATGTTATAGTGTTTCACAACCAACAAACGACAGAAAAAGGTCATAGTTTTTTGTTCCTAAAGTATCCTAGACACTATTTAGATAGATAGAGTGACCAAAGAGTCCTTAAGTGAAAAATTAAACTCAACATAATGATTAAGAACAAATGCGACAAAAGCGATGCTTATCTTGAAACACCCTCAACTCAATTGGGCACTTTCCTAGTTAACAGCACTCATACACCGTGGCATTCTCAATTCAATATCAAATGGCATATTCTCCAAAATCCAAACACCTAATATCACTTTTACCGAAATACCCCTTGAGTCCCAACTTTACTAATCGTATTTCTGTATTTATAAGGAAAATGTTTTCAAACTAGTAAATAACATACAATTCAAACTACAATATCACATTTTAAAAAAAAAATTATATATATAAAAGAAAAGTAGCATCTTAAATATAAAACAAAAGCACCCTTGATTACTTTTATTTTATGGTCGTAATCAAAGTACTTAAATTATGATTCAAATTCTTAGTCAACATATAACTTTTGACTTTTTTAAATGAATAATTCTAAAATTTTAAACTCAAAATATCAAAGAGTGATGAATCAAATTTTTCTATTTCAAATTTCTTTCAATTTTGGTATATATTTTAAGAAAGGAAACTTAACTGAAATAGAATTTTATTTTAATATACCATTTTCATTCAACAAATGAATGAAAATCATCTTGGAGATGATCATTTAAACCATAGTTAATATAAAAATTAATTAGTGTACGAGAAGATTCAAGTTAATACAGCTGCAACGTTAGTCCTCTTTATTCCTTACATTCTACCAACCATGGGCAAAACGGTCAAACCAGTGAACACCCACGAGAGCCCACGTTCCAAACTCATAAAGCAACCTTCCGAATTCCCCAGATTACCCTCCCCTTAGTTCCACAACCATTAAGAGAAAAGGCTACTCCAGTAATTTCAACTCCTTGACCCCAAAATAAAACTATTAAAATAAAATCAAAGAACGTGAGCGATCCGCGCAAAAAGCAAAGACACCAAAGAAAGTGAAGGAAGAAGAAGAGAGAGAGTGTGTGTAAGAAAGAGAGAGAGAAAGAACCGTTTGAGCATTTTTGAGACGTTATCGGACTTCAAATCCACAATTCGCCGGAATTTGGGACCAACGGTTGGAGTCCGGGGACTTAGGGTTTTCTTCCTTCTATTCACAAAGTGCTTTTCTTTCTAATTTGTTAGGGTTTTCGCTACTTCGAATTAGAGAAATTCTTCGGAGATTCTTCTTCTTCGATGGAATTCGGTGTGTGAGGTTTCGGATTCTCGGTGGGAGAGTGAGGGTTTGGTGATGTTTACGCCGCAGAGGGCGTGGCCGGGCTGGTCCCTCACCCCCGGTAAGAGTGGGGCGCGTGGAACCGGGTCTGGTTCGGCTCCGAGTTCCGGTGAGGGTGGCGCTTCAAAGGGTAAAGGTTTGGCTTTTGGTGAGAATGGCGCGAGCTTGGATCGAGAGGCTTTGGCTGAGAGGATTTCCAGCCTCGAGAAGGAGGTAAATATATTTTTTTTAAACTTCTGCTTATGATTTTTTAGATTGTTTAATTGTTTTTCACTGTTCCGAGTTATTATTCGTTATCACTTTTTTGCTGATGTAGCCTAGTATGTGTGTTTTAGTAATTTAAAAATTTGTTTACTTTGAAGTTTTGGATAAGACTAGGAGAGAGGATGGATACTTGAGGGGGGAAGTACTATTTTATAAATTAAGAGAGTTATTCCAGTGTAAACCGGATTCAGGCTGTTTCGTGAAATTTCAACCTACTTTTTGGGTTCTGAAATTTTAACTTTGGTTTTGGGTTGGCAGCTTGTTATGTTGTCCAAAGAACTAGTCTTGTGGCAATTTAGCTCTCAAGTCTGTCTTTGTCTTGTGGGTATTAGTTCATAAAGCTTTCTAATGTCCCTTTTCCAGTGTTTTCTTCTTTACTTTCTTCCAATTTTGCCACTGCTTAAGGAAATTGGATTTTGGTCAAATGTCCACTTTTATCTATATGTAGTAGTGTACACTGCTTCTTGTTCATGGTAACTTTGGTTAATTTTCTTTTAGCTAATTTGTTTTCTTTTTTGGGGGCCAGCTTTACGAGTATCAATATAATATGGGGCTTCTCTTGATTGAGAAAAAAGAGTGGAACTCTAAGTATAATGAGCTGAATCAAGATTTGGCAGAAGTGAAGGATGCTCTTGAAAGAGAAAAATCTGCTCATTTAATTGCCATCTCTGAGGCAGAGAAGCGGGAAGAGCATCTGAGGAAGGCCTTGGGTGTTGAGAAAGAATGTGTGCTTGATGTAAGTTTTTTTTAATTATTATATAAATACTTGTATTACTGTTAATTTCTTCTTTTTCAAAATAAAGAAAAGCATGATTCATATATTAAAGCTTATTTGTGGAACCCATGATTATTCTTTTCTTATTTTATTAATTAACAATTAACAATTGCTGCTTGCTAATATGTAAAACTTTTTGCATAAACAGCTAGAGAAGGCTGTGCGAGAAATGCGTTCAGAGCATGCAAATATTAAATTTTCTGCAGAGTCAAAGTTAGCGGAAGCAAATGCATTGGTTGCTAGCATTGAAGAGAAATCTTTAGAAGTGGAAGCCAGGTTGCGCTCTGCTGATGCCAAACTTGCAGAAATAAGCAGAAAGAGTTCAGAGATTGACAGAAAATCACACGATCTTGAGTCTCAAGAAGCTTTGCTTCGAAGGGATCGCTTATCTCTGATTGCAGAGTATTCCTGTTAACTCTAAACTATTTGTTCTTAAAAGGTTTTACTGTTTTCTTATTGTGATATGTAGCTGTACTTCTTGTTTATAATGCATTATGATTTGATTTGCAACAGGCAAGAAGCACACGAGAGTACTTTATCAAAGCAGAGAGAGGACTTGCGAGAATGGGAAAAGAAATTGCAGGAGGGGGAAGAGAGGCTAGCCAAAGGTCAAAGAATTCTCAATGAAAGAGAACAGAGAGCTAATGAGAATGACAGGATATGCAGGCAGAAAGAGAAGGACCTTGAAGATGCACAGAAGAATATTGATGCTTCTAATTTAACCTTGAGAAATAAAGAAGATGATATGAACAAAAGGCTTGCAAATTTAACTGTAAAGGAGAAGGTAAATATTTGTGCCTCTGGTGATATTGTTTAACGTTACTTTTAATTCTGTCGTTGTGATTGAAATTTAAATCGGTCAATATCATTTTGGTGCAGGAGTGTGATTCTATTAAAGTAAATTTGGACATCAAGGAGAAGGAGTTATCCGCATGGGAGGAAGAACTCAGTGCAAGGGAAAATGTAAGCCTGTGTGCTTCCTATTTTCTTGTTATTTATCAAGTCTGGGACATTCAGGAGATGGGTATCCAATGGCTGTGTAAATTTCGTTTCCTAAAATAAGTTAGCATTCAACAAGCTATGACAACTAAAGTTTGCAGGCTGGTTGTGTTGTGATTATTTTTTTGGTCTGCTTTCGAATGGTCTTATGATTGGAACAGAAGTGTCTAATTGTTAACTACTCATAATATCATTGTGTTGTTGGGAGCATCATTGCTTAGATGGCACACATGCATTTGTTATTACTGCTTTACATTTCGTTCTTTTGCTAACCGCAGTCTGATCTATTTTGCAGGTTGAGATTCAGAAGCGTCTTGATGAACACAATGCCATTCTTGAGGTAAAGAAGCAGGAGTTTGAATTGGAATTAGAGGAGAAAAGAAAATCCTTTGAAGATGGATTGAAGAATAGATTGGTCGAATTGGAGAATAAAGAAGCTGAAATCAGCCATATGGAGGAGAAAGTTGCAAAACGTGAGCAGGCACTGGAAAAGAGAGCAGAAAAACTCAAGGAGAAAGAGAAAGAGTATGAACAGAAGTTAAAAGCTTTGAAGGAAAGGGAGAAATCTATTAAGGCTGAGGAAAACAACATGCAGAAGGAGAGACGGAAAATAGAAAATGAGAAAGAGGAATTGCTCAGTCTTAAGGCTGAAGTTGAAAAAATAAGGGCTAACAATGAAGAAGAGTTATCGAGGATAAATGAAGAGATAAATCGTCTTAAAGTCACTGATGAGGAGAGATCTGAATATTTGCGCTTGCAGTCACAATTGAAGCATGAAGCTGATCAGTACAGGCTGCAGAAAGAACTGCTTCTGAAGGAAGCTGATGACCTGAGGCAACAAAAAGAGACTTTTGAAAGAGAATGGGATGAGCTGGATGTAAAAAGAGCTGATACTGAGAAAGAGCTAAAAGATGTGATTAAGCAGAAGGAAGAAATGTTAAAACTCCAACAACATGAAGAAGAGAAGTTAAAGAATGAGAAGCAGGCTGCACAGGATTATGTACAAAGGGAGTTGGAAACTATTAAGTTGGCCAAAGAGTCTTTTGCTGCTGAAATGGAGTTGGAGAAGTCAAGTCTGGCTGAGAAAGCTCAAAGTGAGAGAAGCCAAATGCTTCTGGATTTTGAGCTGCGAAAAAAAGAACTTGAAGCTGATATGCAGAATCAGTTTGAGCAGAAGGAAAAAGAATTCCTAGAGAGGAGGCAGTTATTTGAGGAAAAAAGAGAGAGTGAATTGAACAATATTAATTTCCTGAGAGAAGTGTCTAATAGAGAAATGGAGGAAATGAAACTTCAAAGAACTAAACTAGAGAAGGAGAAACGAGAAGCTGATGAGAGTAAAAATCATCTTGAAAGGCAAAGGATGGAGATGCAGGAGGATATAGATGTTCTTGTTGACCTTAATAGGAAGCTCAAAAGTCAGAGGGAACAATTTATTCTGGAGAGACGGCGTTTTATTGACTATGTTGAGAAATTTAGGAGTTGCCAAAACTGTGGGGAAATGATCTCTGAATTTGTGCTGTCTAATTTACAATCTTCGGATGACATTGAGAATATAGAGGTTCCTTCTCTCCCAAAATTGGCCGGGAATATTCAGGGTGGTTCTAATGTGAACTTGGCTGCTGCTTCAAGGCAAAATACTGATGCATCACCTGCTGCGGATCCAAAGTCGCCAGTTTCTGCACGCACAATTTCTTTTCTACGCAAATGCACTAACATTTTCAAGAAGTCCCCAATTAGAAAGAGAGAGTCTGAAGATGTTGAGAGCTTAAGAGATGTGGTTGATTTGACTGTGGAGGAAAATGATGAAGATTCACAACAGAGAATTCCCGGCACTGAAAATGAAGCTGAGTTGTCATTTGCTATTGTAAATGATTCTTTTGATGCTGGAAGGGTACAATCTGGCAATGAAGTTGCTGAGGCTGAGGTCAACCATGAACCATCAATTGATAATCAGAGTAATATCAACAGTAAGGCACCCGAAGATTCCCAGCCCCCTGAAGAAAACTTTGAGCAGCAGAAACCTCGCAAAGGTGGGAGGAAAGTAAAGCGTACACAAACGGTGAAAGCTGTTCTCAAAGAGGCTAAGGCTATACTTGGTGACTCAAAAGCTGCTGAGGCTGTACCTGGGGAATCTGTGGATGATCATGAGTCGGAGTTACCAAATGGAAATGCTGAGGATTCTGCCAACACGAATTCTGAACACCTGAAACCATCCACTAGAAGGACGCAAGTGAACACACGGAAGCGAAATCGAGCTCAGACATCTCAAACTGTTGGTGGGCATGATGGTGCTGCCAGTGAAGGACAGTCTGACAGCATAGTAGCAGCGCAAAACAAAAGGAGGCGACAGAAGACTGCTGCTCCGCCTGTACAAGCTGCTGCTGGAACTAGATATAATCTGAGGCGATCAAAGGCGTAAGTACCTTTTTAGCTCATTTAGATCCATAATCTTTTATTCTATTATTACAGGTGATTGTTGCTTAATGGTTATTGGATTTTCTGTCCTCTGACTTGGATGTGTGCGCTGAATTTTTATAGTGGAGCAACAACCTCATCCGTTAGAGCAATGTCTGGGGCTGGCACAGAAAGTGAGAGAGAGGTTGATCGTGTAAAAGATGCAGATGAAGGAATTGTAAACTCAAAACCTTCTTCACATTCAGTAGATGTTACTAATGAGAACGGTGGAAGCATACATGTTGAACAGGTAAGCTTTTAGTATAGCAATTTGAACATGCACATTCATGGTGTTATTTTTCATCAAACTTTGATATGTTCGGTTCCGGAGGTTGAAAGTGCAAGTTGTTATGTCTTCAGTCTGAGAGAATTGTGGAGAAAGAGGATGTTTATAATGAGACAACAAGGGAATTTACGAACAATATGGCCTTGAGCGAAGAGGTGAATGGAACAACGGATAATGTGGAGGAACATGATGCCGAGAATAGGAGCGAATCCCACAGCCAAGATGCCATTGGCGAGGAGGACGAGGATGAGGATGTGGATGTGGATGATGAAGACTACCAGCCGCAACCGGGTGAAGCTTCAATAGGTAAGAAGATTGGTATGTCGATTTTGAAGTTTCTGACTACATAATTATACACCATCTTCATGAGAATGGAGGTTTGGTGTGTTGTCTTTTGACCCTCATCGACTTTAGGAAATGATGTCGGAAGTCACCTTGTATTAACAAATTGTTGGATGTAGATCCCAGTTATAACCACCGGGACACATAGGAGGAGCGGTAATTGAGTGTCATGTTTAGCTTCTTTTTTAATTAATGTTGTGATGAATATTCGGACCCTCTGGTATTTGTTGATAATTGTAGGCATTCGGATAGTGTAGCTTCAAGTATTAGTAGAGATTGGAATCATAGCTACCTCCCAATGGAAATTGATTGTATTCAAATGTTTTGTATTTCTGTCGTTTAATTTCCTGCTGTTTGATTTGTTTGAATCTCATGACGATGTCTTGGTATTAATATTGTTCTGTTAGTCTCATGTCATATGCCGTTAATGAATGTTTATAATTTTTTCAATCAAAATTGAAATATCAAGAATATTTTGCTTGTTTTAAAAATTAAAAGGAATAAGTTCGGTCTTATACTCATGGACATGGTATTAACTTTCAGAATGTGTGTAAAACTCACAAGTCATGTATTAAGTAAATTATGCTTCAAAATAATACAAGTAATAGAGAGAGCTCGGTGAAGCAATAAGAGTGCAATAAACAAATTAAGGAGCTTACATTGTCACAATCCAATTCGGCAGGAAAAAAAAAATAAATAGAATTTCTCATAATATATATATTTAACATAAATTTAGCATATTTACAAAAAATTATAATTTGGTGTTTACAGCATAATATAATTCAATAGGTCTATATATAAAACAAACTATTTTAAGTCCATGATTTTTCGATTGCTACAAGCAGATTCAAAAAAGTGTATCAATGTAATTCAAAAAAGTGTATCAATGTAATTCTTCGTGTATTTTCTGTTACAGGAACTCAATACTGTTAGTGACATAACATATTAAAATGATATCGTAAAGGTTTTGACATTAAAAAAGGTATTAAACGATGTCGTTTGTGGGTTATGAGAAGAAACCCTTGTTATCTTGTTTTGAATATTTAAACTAAATTTGTTAAATATAGTTTTTTCTATATTGGGTATTAAATTAGTATTGTTACCTTGATTTGAATATTTAAATTTGTTATAAAAAATTTAAATGGACTAGATTTATTAGAAAACCAAACACTCAAATTGAAAATGTTCACAACCTAACACACATGTTGATGTTGGACACAAATTTCAAACAGGGCTACACCTTAGTCAATAGAACACATGATAACGAAAAACAAAAGATGCAAGCCCAAAGGCAAATAAGTCAAACCCAAAATGTCGTTCGGCCCACTTTCAGTGACGGAGCCCCAGCAGAAGTTATTCCACTACAAGCAGAATATAGAAATCATTATGTTACCTCTGTACCATAGAAGAGACCTTACCAGAGCCCAAAAGAAAGTCATGTGGAAGAAGTAAATGATGATGATGAGACTTGAAATGGAGACCGACTTTCTAACTTGGGACACAAAGCGATCTCCAATTTCGGCAATGATTCAGAGATTATAATTCCTTTGCACACAGTCTCTAACATTGGCAAGTCATACAACTCGAGTGAGGTTAAGTTGGGGAGTGTAATGATGGTGGAAGCAGCATCATCACTATCAGCACCACTGCTACTCGCTGCAAATATTTCTCTCAATGAATTACATCTCTCTACAGTTAATGTCTGCAGGTTTTGAAGTTGGGGCAATAACCCTGCTGTTACCAACGTTTCTATCCCATTGCATAATGAGATCTCCAAGTGCCTGAGTTGAGAGAAGACGGCATTTGGTTTGAGAGATTGTGTTGTTGTATCAGTAGCACCAACATCCTCTTTACAAATGACTGTTAAGCTCTCCAAACTGTAAAGCTGCAAGGATTGAAGGTTGTTGAGATTACTGCAAAAGGAACAATTACCAAATGAACAAAGCACGCTCTTCATTTCTGTGCATCTCTCAATTTCAATGTTGTCCAAAGAAGAAGGAGTAATATTTGACAGAGCATCACATAAACTTTTCCAACGCGGATTACATTCAATAGAGATATTGGTAAGATCTTTTGGCAGCAAATGAGGGGATTCTTCGCAATCTAATAAATGTACAATTTGGTGGTCGTCACCACTTGGACTAAAACGATAATCAGATTCAAAAATCCATTCAGAGTTATCGATACTACCCAAATAGAGAAGATAAGATTTGGGTGCAGAACCTGTGTTCCATATACCTGCCACAAAATTGTGATAGCTTTTGATGTCATTAAAGCCACCCAGAAAATATTCAAGTGTGGTCAGCCCTTGTACATCCTCTATTTCCACATTTGACAGAGTTGCGTCGAAGAGATTCAGATATTGCAAATTGGTCAGACCACACAGCACCCTCCCTGATTCCAACCTCAACTTTTTATTGTAAGATAGATCAAGCCATCTCAAGTTTGTCAGCATTTCCAAGCCTAATACTACCTCAACTTGAGTGTGTGAAATTACCAACCTTGACAATTTTTGAAGCCTTCCCAATGGAGGCACCTTTGCCAGAGCACTACATCCATCAAGCAGTAGAGAAACAAGACAAGTCAAGTCCGACAGGGAATCCGGCAGAGAGGTTAAACTGCCATTTTGAGATAGGTCAAGTATTGCTAGAGATTTCATGTGTGTGAAGAAGCAGTCTGGGATGCTACTGATGCAATTATTACTCAGAATCAAGGTGGATAATCTTGGACAGTTGGGTGATATACCCGCTGGGATTTCTTTTATCCTGTTTCTATCCAAAGAAACCAACTCCAAATCAGCAGTCCATTCATGCACGTGAGGTATTCCTGTTAATTCTTTACCACATCTAACTATCAACCTCTGAGATTCTTTCAATATATGACATGCCATATTTCTTACTGAATTCTGTATATTCCGAAAACGAAGCAATAATGAATGGTCTTCAAGTTCACTGAATATAGTATGGCCTTCATCAAAAATTGCGTCTAATCTCCTCCTTCCATTTATGGCTCCACTGTCAACCAGATTCATTATTATTTTGTCATCCTTCCAGAACTCAGAGTATAATGCACATTGCAAGAAACTATTTTGCATGGATTTATGTGTTAAGTTATCATAGCTCGCTTTTAATACTTGAAATACCTCTTCTTCCATCTCTCCCCCCATCTCCCCTCGCTTAAGTTTATTCAACGCATGTCTCCACTGGTGAATGTTATCAACGCCTTTCATGGTTCTAGCCATTACACTGATTGCAAGCGGTAAACCACCGCATTCCCTTGCAATATTCCATGCATTAGGAGGTGAGTGTGTTTTGTGATATTCACCAAGTCTTAAAAGAAATAACTCCAAACATTCCCCGTGAGAGAGAGGATACATTGTTATTATATTACTTGTGGGGCAATCCATTTGTCGAAGCACATGTTTCAACCTACTTGTGGGGCAATCCATTTGTCGAAGCACATGTTTCAACCTACTTGTTATAATCAATTTAGAACCATTGATTCTACAAGGAGGGATTCCCACCTTTTTCAGGTCAAGAAATTTCCAAACATCATCCAAAATAAGCACCCATTTTCCTTTCTCTGATAATGCGGATGACAAATGTGCTGCTCTTGTTCTCTCATCATCATCTCCATTAAGCTTTGCACCAATTCTTCTGGCAATGTCTTCTTGAAGCTTTGAAATGCTGTATTCACGAGACACCGTGACCCAAATAACGCAGTTGAAAGTTCCTTTCCTTATGATTTGAGTTTCCATATAAGTTGCAAGACATGTTTTACCCACCCCTCCCATTCCATGTATCCCAATCATAAAGACTTCCTCGTCTCCAACAAGTTTCTGCATGCTCTTAACTTTTCTCTCGAAATCTTCACCAACAAATTCATTTGACAACACCACAGGCTTTTCTTTCTTAAGCTCGATCACTTGTGCAGTTAATTGTTGTATTTGTGTGAGATAGTGTGGATAGTTTTCATTGAAATAATGAACTGCTCCCATCGCAAGATTCAAGCAATTAGCAACTTTGTTTCTCAATTCTTGTAGTTCATTCAACCAATCATCAACTTGTGTCTTGCTCTGCTTGCCCTCAGACTTGAGCCACTCTAACTCTCCCTTAATGTCGTCTTCTTCAAGAGTTAAATCATGCAGCAGTTCTTTTAACTTTTTAATCTCATTGTTGCTTTGGGCCACTGCTGCTGACCCTATTAAGTAAAGTTCAAATTTCAAACGCACATAAAAAATTTATCATATGAACTTCTAATTCAATGTGAACTTTGTATAAAAATAAAACATATACAAATAAAACTATAAAAATCTATTCACCCATACTAAACTTACTTAGAATTACATCATTGAATTCTAACTTTTATATCCTAAGTAAATATGATTTACCAATCAAATTATGATGAGATTAAGATTAAACCAAATCTATAATTATTGTGCCAAGTTTAATTTATCGATCAAAACTCTCTAACAAAATGTCACTTCACTTTCTAAATCTAGATTTATACATACCATCTCCCTTTGTTGTTTATGCTTGAGAATTTAACTGGAATTTAACTAATATATAGTTACATAGATATACACACTTTTGAGATCTCCAATTAGATTTCTCAAATTATGGTGGAAGAAACAGAAATCTGGTTAATGCTGAATTGATGGGAGGAAGGGGTACTTACCTCCAGGCAAGTTGATGGGTTGACTAATAATATTAATTGAATGCTGCATTAAACCTCCAAAGAAGGCATCAACTATTTCATGGTCATCATCTTCAGCAGCCACTTAATTGGTACAAACATGATGAGACAGGAAAAGATCCAGTCAAGACTTTTATACTTCAACACAAGTAGTTGGTAAAAACAAAACTAAAGCAATGACAGATAGATACATAACTATTTATAGATCAGAAATAATCATTAATGTTTCTCCTCTTTTCAATTTATACTTTTGGAACAACTAATTAATTCATAATGTAGTATCTTTGAGTGTACGAAGAAACATATATAAAGTATTCAATCGCTTAAATCCATGATGAATCAACTTAAAATAATTTCAAGAAACTATCACAGTATTATAAATTACCTTCCCCTGGATTCAATCGATTTGCAGTTTGTTGTGATTGTGGTTGTAAATGATTATCATCCGGTGAAGCAGAGCATATAGAGATACCTTTACCGGGAATCCGATCGACATGAGCTTTAATTCGAGAAACACCTCCACTGAACTGACGTCCACAGCGGTTGCACTTCCACGTTCCGTCTGCCTCTTTTGTAACTTGATTCCAGTAACGTTCTTCCTTCGGTCTCCCCATACCTGCTACTGTAACCGCTGCATTTTTTTCTTGAACCAATGCTAATTAACTCTCTTAGAACAACAAAGTAAGTACACTCAATAATTCATAAGTGTAACTTTTTCTTTATTTAGTAAAAGACTAAAAGCTTGATTAGTGAACTTAAGGCAGGCCTTTCTTTCACGATGCTAGCTACTACCCCTCCAGACTAGAAAATTGATATTTCAACCATGGATATATGCATATAGATATGATCAATTAACTCTTAATAACTTATAAGAGACAGTACTTATTAATTAGGTTGGAAATGCACTACGATATTTAAAATTGTTAAACCAAGTTTTTTATTTGAGTAATGCTACACATCTAAATCTTTTAAAAGTTAATTTTTTTTCGTTACCAAACATTTTTGAACTAAATTTAACAAAGTTAAACAATAAGATTTAGAATAATAATATTAACTATTTTTTTATTTTATTACATCAACTTAATTAGACTTGGATACCTAGCATTATTCTTTTCATTTATTATGTTATTAGGGAAACATTTAACAGCAGGCTGCCTTGGGGCCTCGGCTGCTAGCAAATATAATATTATTAGATTAGATTTGTTATGAACTCTTCTACCCTCACAAACGTCAAAACTTAATACTGTCCACTGTATATGAATATAAATTTTATTATTTTATATCTACAGCTAAAGATGTTTAAATTCACCATCTTGTATATAGTAACAAATTATTAGATGTAGATCTCAGTTATAACCACCGGGGCACATAAGAGGAGATTGAGTATCACGTTTAGCTTCTTTTTTAATTAATAATGTTGTGATGAATATTCGGAACCTCTGGTATTTGTCGATAATTATAGGCGTTGGGATAGTGTATAGCTCCAAGGTTTAGTAGAGATTGGAATTGTAGCTTCCTCTCAATGGAAATTGATTGTATTCAAATGTTTGTATTTCTGTAATTAAATTTCTTGCTTTTTGATTTAATTTGTTTGAATCTCGTGTTTTCGTATTAATATTGTTCTCTGCTATACTCATGATCTTGACTTTCATAATTTGTGTAGAACTCACAAAAAGTCGATGTATGAAGCTTAAAATAATACAAGTGCAGTAGTATAGAGTACGTAGTGTTCTAGCTGGTAGAGTGCAATAAGCATATTAAGGAGTTTACAAATTCCATAACTACAACTTTTATTTCAAAGGAAACATTTTAGTAGTGGTATTCAGTTATTCACACTGCAAGACATTATAATTAAACCAAAAATTTACAATTCAATAATTTCTATGAATTTAAAAGCACGAGTATCATATGTAACAAAAAGACATTGCTACTGTTGATATGATTTTATATATGATGAGTAAATTACTAAATCAGCCAAATTGGTAGTAGAAATATTTTAGTGCTAACAAAAATAATTCTAAAATATGTGAATAAAATAAACTTGCCTCTAAAATATTTGAAAATTTGATAAAAATATACAGACGTCAATTATTTTCATTTATTTCTGTTAACAAAATAAGATGACATGACATTAAATTCATCTCTTTAGTCTCAGCCAATTATAAAAATCATCTAACATAAAATGAGATAAGAGGCCGTGGTGGTTGGGTGATGGATCATGGAATTTGGGGGCAGTGGCCGTTGGGTGGTCGGTGGTGAGTTGTTGTGTGATTGATGATGATCCTGGGAGAAAGGATAGAATGATTGTGTTGGTGGTGGCTATGATCTCACGATGATATTGAGATTGTTGATAATGATAACAATAGTGCGCATAGAGAGGTAAAATAAGAAATATTTGAAGAGAAATTCTTGAGTGTTAGCAATTTTTAGTGCATGTTTGGGCGCCATTATTTTGTTAAAAAAAGATCTTTTTTCAATAAAAAAAGATCTTTTTTTATTTTTTAATGTGTTTGGCAAATTTCTAGTAGTAAAAGTAAAAGCACTAGTAAAATAAAAAAAAGATCTTTTTTGAGAAGCTGTAATTTACATCTTTTTTTAAAAGATCTTTTTTTCTTAAAAAAAAGATGTTTTTCATGTAATAAATAAACAAAAAAATACTTTTATATTGTTATACCCAAACATAATTGATTGATAAAAAGACCTTTTTACATGAGATATCCAAACATAAAATTACTTTTACTTCTCTATAAGATCTTTTAAAAAAAGATAACTCAAAAAAAGATCTTTTTTAAAAAGCTCACCCAAACAAGCCCTTAGTATTATTTGGGGAACATAAATATTAAATTGTCATTTTATTAATTTATGTGCGTAAATTTTGAAAAGAGAAAGTTTAGACGGTCAGTATTTTTATTAAAATAATGTTAAACATATTTTTTTAAATAATAAATTAAAATAATATAACATATATGATAATTATTAGTTGAAATAAAATTTAAATAATATTTACAGGCTGGTTCAAATTATATATAAATATGATTTGGCTCATTGGTAAAACGATTTTCATTTTGGCTGAATTACGTAAAATCTCTCCTGCCTTGGCTTATTATGGTATTTTGCCCAAAAAAACATTTACCTATTTATTTTTTTATTTTTGCGAATACGCGAATATACGAATCACATATCTTGGTACCAACATAAAATTCACAATCCGATCTAATTAGTATGCGGATCTGATTTGATCCATGAACACCCCTAAATATTTTGCTTGTTTTAAAAATTAAAAGGAATAAGTTCGTTCTTATACTCATAGACATGGTATTAACTTTCAGAATTTGTGTAAAACTCACAAAAGTCATGTATTCAATAAATTATGCTTCAAAATAATACAAGTAATAGAGAGAGCTCAGTGAAGCAATAAGAGTGCAATAAACAAATTAGAGAACTTACATTGTCACAATCCAATTCGGCAGGGAAAAGAAAAACAAATAGAATTTCTCATAATACTAATAAACAACGCATGCTCAAACATTATATTTAACATAAATTTAGCATATTTACAAAGAATTATAATTTGGTGTTTACAGCATAATATAATTCAATAGGTCTATATATAAAACAAACTATTTTAAGTTCTTGACTTTTTGATTGTTATAATTTGATCTTTCAAATTAAAAAAAGTGTATCAATGTAATTCCTCCAGAAACTCAATACTGTTAGTGACGTGACATATTAGTAACGTGACATATTAAAACGATATTGTATACGTTTTGACATTAAAAAAGGTATTAAACGATGTCGTTTGTGGGTTGTGAGAAGAAACCCTTGTTAATTGTTATCTTGTATTGAATATTTAAACTAAATTTGTTAAATATAGTTTTTTTTTTAATATTGGGTATTAAATTAGTATTGTTACCTTGATTTGAATATTTAAATTTGTTATCAAAAATTTAAATGGACTAGATTTATTAGAACACCAAACACTCAAAATCCCCTATGGAACATTATATAGATGTGTCAATTATTGGAAACCACTAAATTGAAAATGTTCACAACCTAACACACATGTTGATGTTGGACACAAATTTCACACAGGGCTACACCTTATTCAATAGAACACATGATAAGGAAAAACAAAAGCTGCAAGCCCAAAGGCAAATAAGTCAAACCCAAAATGTCGTTCGGCCCACTTTCAGTGACGCAGCCCTGCAGAAGTTATTCCATTACAAGCTGAATATAGAAATCATTATGTTACCTCTGAACCATAGTAGAGACCTTACCAGAGCCCAAAAGAAAGTCATGTGGAAGAAGTAAATGATGACGATGAGACTTCAAATGGAGACCGACTTTCTAACTTGGGACACAGAAGGATGTCCAATTTCGGGAATGATTCAGAGATTATAATTCCTTTGCACACAGTCTCTAACATTGGCAAGTTACACAAGTCGAGTGAGGTTAAGTTGGGGAGTGTAATGACGGTGGAAGCAGCATCATCACTATCAGCATCACTGCTACCTGCTGCAAATATTTCTCTCAATGATTCACAACTCTCTACAATTAATGTCTGCAGGTTTTGAAGTTGGGGCAATAACCCTGCTGTTACCAACGTTTCTATCTCATTGCAATTGAAGATCTCCAAGTTCCTGAGTTGAGAGAAGACGGCATTTGGTTTGAGAGATTGTGTTGTTGTATCAGTAGCAGTAACATCTTTACAAATGACTGTTAAGCTCTCCAAATGGTAAAGCTGCAAGGATTGAAGGTTCTTGAGATTACTGCAAAAGGAACAATTACCAAATGAACAAAGCACGCTCTTCATTTCTGTGCATCTCTCAATTTGAATGTTCTCCAAAGAAGAAGGAGTAATATTTGACAGAGCATCACATAAACTTTTCCAACGCGGATTACATTCAATAGAGATTTTGGTAAGATCTTTTGGCAGCAAATGAGGGGATTCTTCGCCATCTAATAAATGTAAAATTTGGTGGTCGTTACCACCTGGACCAATACGATGATAAGATTCAAAAATCCATCGAGAGTTATCGAGACTACCCAAATAGAGAAGATAAGATTTGAGTGCAGAAGCAGAACCTGTGCTCCATATACCTGCAACAAAATTGTGACAGCTTTTGCAGTCATTAAAGCCACCCAGAAAATATTCAAGTGTGGTCAGCCCTTGTACATCCTCTATTTCAACATTTAGCAGAGTTGCGTCGAAGAGATTCAGATATTGCAAATTGGTCAGACCACGCAGCACCCTCCCTGATTCCAACCTCAACTTTTTATTGAAAGATAGATCCAGCCATCTCAAGTTTGTCAGCATTTCCAAGCCTAAAACTACCTCAACTTTAGTCTGTGAAATTACCAACCTTGACAATTTTTGAAGCCTTCCCAATGGAGGCACCTTTGCCAGAGCGTAACATTCATGAAGCAGTAGAGAAACAAGACAAGTCAAGTCCGACAGGGAATCCGGCAGAGAGGTTAACCTGCGATTATGAGATAGGTCAAGTATTGCTAGAGATTTCATGTGTGTGAAGAAGCATTCTGGGATGCTACTGATGCAATTACTACTCAGAATCAAGGTGGATAATCTTGGACAGTTGGGTGATATACCCGCTGGGATTTCTTTTATCATGTTTCTATCCAAAGAAACTAACTCCAAATCAGCAGTCCACTCCTGCAGGTGAGGTATTCCTGTCAATTCTTTACCACATCTAACTATCAACCTCTCAGATTCTTTCAATATATAACATGCCATATTTCTTACTGAATTCTGCATATCCCCAAAACGAAGCAATAATGAATGGTCTTCAAGTTCATTGAATATAGTATGGCCTTCATCGAAAATTGCGTCTAATCTGCTCCTCCCATTTATGGCTCCACTGTCAACCAGATTCATTATTATTTTGTCATCCTTCCAGAACTCAGAGTATAATGCACATTGCAAGAAACTATTTTGCATGGATTTATGTGTTAAGTTATCATAGCTCGCTTTTAATACTTGAAATACCTCTTCTTCCATCTCTCCCACCATCTCCCCTCTCTTAAGTTTATTCATCGCATGTCTCCACTGGTGAATGTTATCAACGCCTTTCATGGTTCTAGCCATTACACTGATTGCAAGCGGTAAACCACCGCATTCCCATGCAATATTCCTTGCAATCTCCAATATTCTAGGAGATAAGGTTGCAGGTGTTTTGTAATCTTCACCAAGTCTTAAAAGAAACAAGTCTAAACCTTCAGTTGAATAATCAAAACAAGAGAGAGGATAGATTGTTATTATATTACTTGTGGGGCAATCCATTTGTCGAAGCACATGTTTTAACCGACTTGTTATAATCAATTTAGAACCATTGATTCTACAACGAGGGATTCCCACCTTTTTCAGGTCAATAAATTTCCAAACATCATCCAAAATAAGCACCCATTTTCCTTTCTCTGATAATGCGGATGACAAATGTGCTGCTCTTGTTCTCTCATCATCATCTCCATTAAGCTTTGCACCAATTCTTCTGGCAATGTCTTCTTGAAGCTTTGAAATGCTGTATTCACGAGACACCGTGACCCAAATAACGCAGTTGAAAGTTCCTTTCCTTATGATTTGAGTTTCCATATAAGTTGCAAGACATGTTTTACCCACCCCTCCCATTCCATGTATCCCAATCATAAAGACTTCCTCGTCTCCAACAAGTTTCTGCATGCTCTTAACATTTCTCTCGAAATCTTCACCAACAAATTCATTTGACAACACCACAGGCTTTTCTTTCTTAAGCTTGATCACTTGTGCAGTTAATTGTTGTATTTGTGTGAGATAGTGTGGATGGTTTTCATTGAAATAATGAACTGCTCCCATAGCAAGATTCAAGCAATCACCAACTTTGTTTCTCAATTGTTGCAGTTTATTCAACCAATCATCAACTCGTCTTTCGCTCTGCTTGCCCTCAGACTTGAGCCACTCTAACTCTCCCTTAATGTCGTCTTCTTCAAGAGTTAAATCATGCAACAATTCATTTAACTGTTGCTTTGGGTCACCGCTGCCGATCCTATTACGTAAAGTTCAAATTTCAAACTCTCATTAAAAATTTATAAAATATAAACTTCTAATTCAAGGTGAAATTTGTATAAAAATAAAACATAAACAAATAAAACTATAAAAGTCTATTCACCCATACTAAACTTACTTAGAATTTACGTCATTGAATTCTAACTATTATATTCTACTAAATATGATTTACTAATCAAATTATGATGAGATTAAGATTAAACCTGATGAGTTTGAAAAACTCTAATTTAATTTTGATGATGAACAAACATTATTGAAATATTTAATTACAAAATTATTAATTTGATTTTCATTTAACATATGTTAATTAATAATTTTGTGATGCAGTTTTTTTAATTGGGCCGGAAAATAAATATGTTGCTAGCCCAAATTAAAACCAACAATCAGCCTTGTTACATGTTTCCTATTATGTGGCTGAATTGTTGTATTAATGGGCCAAGCTCAATGTTATTGCAACCAAGCCCATATTTAATTTTGATGAATGTTTTCCTATGCTTAATCCGTTCCAAAATTTTATCAGGAAAGCAAATGTTATTTTTGGGCCAAGAAACTTATTGATTATTGCAACCAAGCCCAATTCCATGAGAGTTCCTCATGCTTTGTCCGAATCCATGAAGCAAAGAAAAACAAATCCTCAAATGCTTCCAACGGGCTACACGCCAACTAAGGGAAGCAAAAGCAAGCTATTTTCAATTAATTAGTTTAACCACTTTGAATTGCTTTTCTTCAGATTCTTTCTTCTCTCTCACTTCTTTCTCTCTTCGGTTATTACACAGAAAATATTGGCAGCCATGGAAGCATAAATGAGCTACCGAAAGGAAGAGATAGCAAGCCTAAAGACCATCACAATGATGGCAAGAAAACATACTAAAATAAAAAATGAGTTGTGGCTGAGATTGTCACCAATTTTGGATAGATTTGGTGAGGTAATCTTGGCTTCTTCATGCTCAAAAAGGAAGAAGAAGATCACAGCCAGCCAGGGAGATTCTTGAAGCATGGCTTGTCTTTGATTCTGCTCAATCACCACAGGAAGTAGCTAGAGTGGCGAAGTGATGGTTGAGGCAGAGATTAAAGCAGATGAAGTCATTATCATCATGAAGCATCAAGGGCCAAAAATCCATCTTGGAGAGCAAGCCAAGGATGGAGAGCTCGGATTGATGAAGGATGATGATCAAGAAAGAACTAGAGGTAATTGCATGTTGGGTTTTGCATGGTTATCTCTTCTCTCTCTGTGTGGCCGAACCGGTTTCTTGAAGGAAGAAGAAGTTGGCTTGAGTTTTTGGCTTCAAGTGTGGAGGCTTCTCTCTTCTATAAAAAGGGGGAACAGCCACTGGTTGAAGCAAGGAGTTAGAAGTAAGCATTGAGAGTGCAAGGCACATGATTCTCAGAGCTACCTAAGCTTACAGATTTTCTTCTCCTTCAATGTATTCTGTTTAGTATTTTTCTGTTTAATTTTGTCATGTCTTGAGTCTCATGGAAAAAGGCAAACAGTGAGGTTTGTATGAAAATGCCATAGAGCGGAAAAAGGCAAAGAGTGCAAAATTAAAAGAAAAAGCCATAGATGTCTTAGAGTTCCTTTGTTCATCTATGTTGTGTTTCATGATTCTGTGGGAATCCCCTTGTAAGTTGGGTTAGCACTTTACAGTTTGTAATCAGATTGATTATAGTGAAATTTCATCATTGTTGTGATGGAGACTGGATGTAGGCTGCACTGCACTTAGCAGCTGAACCAGGATATATCTGGGTGTAATCTTTCTTCTCTCCTACTCCATTTCTGTTTTCTACTGCACAGGAGCAAAAACCAAAAATGTCTCGTGCCAAGTGACGAGACAAAATGAAAAAGTCTCGTGGCTAGGGATGAGCTAACAACAGAAAAGTCTCCTCAAAGTCCAGCAAGTGTTAGCAAGCAAAAAGGGGGCTAAGATTCAACCCCCCTTCTCTTAGCCACTGAAACCATCAATTGGTATCAAAGCTTGGTCTCAAAGAGATCAAGCTTTGCATCTTGGAGTAAAGATCCTCATGGCAGAGAACAGTGGTGTAAATGTGGTGTCCTATAATCTGACTGAAGGTCAATCAAGCAACAGACCTCCGCTTTTCAATGGGAAAAATTATACCTATTGGAAGGAGAGGATGAAGATATTTGTACAAGCAGTGGATTACAGACTTTGGAAGATTATCCTGGAAGGGCCTCAATTTCCAACTACCACAAGTGCTGAAGGAGTAGTCTCTCTCAAACCAGAAGCAAGATGGACCAAAAAAGATAGGAAGAAAATAGAGTTAAATGCCAAGGCAGTAAACCTGCTCAACTGTGCTATCAGCTTTGAGGAGTACCGACGAGTTTCACGATACACAACGGCAAAGGAAATTTGGGACAAGCTACAAATCACTCATGAAGGAACCACCATTGTTAAGAAAACTTGGACAGACATGTTGAACAGAGAATATGAAATGTTTGCAATGAAGGAAGGAGAGTCCATTGATGAACTGTTCGAACGGTTCAACTCCATCATTGTTGGCTTAGATGCTCTGGGAATTACACATTCAGAATCTGTGCTAGTGAGAAGAGTGTTGAGATGTCTTACAAAAGAGTGGGAAACAAAAGCTTTAATTATTTCTGAGAGCGATAGCTTAGAATCCATGACAGTTGATGATTTGAGAGGAAATCTTCTTGCTTTTGAAAACACCTATTTGAAAAAAGATCCAAAAAAGAAAGGAATAGCGTTTTCTTCTGTAACTAACCCTCTGGATGATGAATCCAGTGATAACTCTTCTGAAAATGAGTTTGTGTTGTTTGCAAAAAAATTCAGGAAAATGGTGAAGCTCAAAGGCAAAGGCAGCAGCTCAAGGAAGATGAAGAAAGACCTTAACAAAGTAACCTGTTACAATTGCAAGGAAATGGGGCACTTCAAATCTGATTGTCCCAAGTTAAAGAAGGAGGAAAAGCCGAAAAGAGGAAAGAAGAAGGGACTGATGACCTCATGGGAAGATTTGGAGAATGATTCAGATGATGATGATGAAGAAACCGAGACCAAGTCACAACCATGTCTCATGGCAGATCACATAGATCAGGTAGTCTTTCATAACCCTAACACTGAGGATCTTCATCTTATGATAGACCACCTTTCTGAAAAAATAAGATGCTTTCTGTTGGAAAATCAAGAACTTGAACAACAAATCACCATTCTTAAAGCTGAAAACAGTTTTCTTAAAGAGAAAGTGAGAGAGGTCGAAACTGCTTGTGATCTTATTAAAAAAAATAAGCAGTTAAGAGCCCAAATTAAGAGCTGTGAAAGTAATCATTCCGTTCTTGCATATGTGGATTGTTTTAAGCAAAATGAAGAGTTGCTTAAAGAGGTTAAAAGACTTAAAGAAGACCTAGCCCAGTTCACCCAAAGTTCTGAAAATATGAATCAAATTCTGGCTAGTCAAAAACCTCTTTATGATAAGGCTGGGTTGGGGTTTTATAAATCTGAAAAATCTCATTTTGAAAACATTGCTTCATATTCAAATGATACAAGGTATCAAGACCCCACCTACTTTAACAAAACAGCAACTCCAAGATTTTGTAGGGTATGCAAACGAAATGGACACTTTCCCATTCAATGTTTCTTTGGTGAAAGAATGATTGGTGATAAAGTTTGTAAAGTTGTTTTTTATTACAATGGCTTAGGACATAAGAGATGGTTTAACGTGAAAGGATCCAAGAAAATTTGGATACCTGAGGTCACTTAAGCTTGTTTTGTAGGTGTGCCTAGCATCCAAACGGAAAGAAAATATGTGGTATATGGACAGCGGATGCTCTAAGCATATGACCGGAAAGACAACCTTCTTCATAAAGCTTGATGAATATGATGGAGGACTTGTCACTTTTGGTGATGATGCAAAAGGAAAAATTTTGGCTGTTGGGAAAGTTGGTAAAAATTTTTCTTCTTGTATAAATGATGTTCTCCTTGTACATGGTTTGAAACATAATTTACTTAGTGTTAGTCAATTGTGTGATTTGGGTTTTGAAGTTATTTTTAAGAAGTTTGTTTGTTTGGTTGAAAACTGGGGATATTTTATTTGAAGCCAAAAGGTGTAACAATGTGTATGGATTAACTCTTGAGGAATTAAAGGAACAAAATGTAACATGCTTTACATCTCTTGAATCTGAAAAATGGCTTTGGCATAGAAAGTTGGGTCATGCTAGCATGTACCAAATTTCTAAGCTAGTCAAAAAGAATTTGGTTAGAAGAATTCCAAATATTAAGTTTGAAAAGGATCTTACTTGTGATGCTTGCCAATTAGGCAAACAAGTAAAATCATCTTTTAAATCAAAAGATGAAATCTCAACCAAAAGGCCATTAGAAATGTTACATATTGATCTTTTTGGTCCTACTAGAACTCAAAGTTTAGGAGGTAAATTCTATGGTCTTGTGGTGGTAGATAATTACTCTAGATTTGGTTGGGTACTTTTCCTTACTCATAAGAATGATGCTTTTCAAGCCTTTTTCACTCTTTGCAAGAAAATTCAAAATGAAAAGGATTTGAAAATTGCCCATTTGAGAAGTGATCATGGAAGGGAATTTGAAAATCAAAATTTTGAAAAATTCTGTGATGACTTAGGAATTTCTCATAATTTTTCGTGTCCTAGAACCCCCCAACAAAATGGGGTGGTTGAAAGAAGAAATAGAAGTCTTCAAGAGATGACTAGGGCTATGCTATGTGAGAATGAGATTCCTAAATTTTTGTGGGCTGAAGCTGTGAACACAGCATGTTATATTTTAAATAGAACTATCATTAGAAAAGGGTTAAAGAAAACCCCTTATGAACTATAGAAAGGAACCCCTCCAAATCTTAAGTACTTTCATGTTTTTGGATGCAAATGTTTTGTACTTAATAATAAAGAAAATCTTGGAAAGTTTGATCCAAAATCCTATGAAGGAATGTTTGTTGGATATTCCACCACAAGCAAGGCCTATAGAGTTTATCTCAAAGAGCATAGAACCATAGAGGAATCCATACATGTTACTTTTTGTGATTCTAACTTAATTTCCAGTATTGTGAAGGATATTGATTCAGATTGTGAAGAGGCTGGAACAAATAAAGAAAATTCCAAACCTGTGCAAAGTGAAGAATTTGTCAGCCCGGTTTTGTCTCGTCAGATTGGAGGAGACATTTCCATTTTGGCTCCTGAGCAGGCACGAGCAACTGAAACAGTGAGACCACCAGAAGATCATCAAAGCTCAACACCTGTCCGAAAACCTAGAGAATGGAAGTCTATGAGGGGTTATCCTCATGACTTCATCATTGGTGATCCCTCTCATGGTGTAACAACAAGATCATCCACCAAAAGGAAAGCCGAACCTAGCAATCTTGCTCTCTTGTCACAAATAGAGCCCAACAATGTCAAACAAGCTCTTGAGGATCCATCATGGGTTAAGGCCATGCAAGAAGAGCTAGCTCAATTTGACAAGAATGAGGTTTGGACATTAGTACCTTATCCGGATGGTAAGAAGGTAACGGGTACTAAGTGGGTATTTAAAAATAAGCTTGGTGAGGATGGACAAGTTGTTCATAACAAGGCTAGATTAGTGGCCCAAGGTTACGATCAAGAAGAGGGTATAGATTTTGATGAGTCTTTTGCTCCGGTAGCTAGAATGAAAGCAATTAGATTGCTTCTTGCCTATGCCGCCCATAAAGGTTTCAAAATGTTTCAAATGGATGTTAAGTGTGCTTTCCTTAATGGCTTTATTGATAGAGAAGGGTATGTGGCACAACCTCCCGGTTTTGAACAAAAAGAGTTTCCAAATCATGTTTTCAAATTAACTAAGGCTCTTTATGGTCTTAGACAAGCTCCAAGAGCTTGGTATAAAAGGCTTAGTGCCTTCTTGTTGGAAAATCAATTTCAAAGGGGTACCACCGACACTAATTTGTTTATTAAAGCATCTATTGATGACATACTCCTTGTTCAAGTTTATGTTGATGATATTGTATTTGGATCGGCCAACATTTCCTTATGTGAAGAGTTTGGAAAACTCATGACTAGTGAGTTTGAAATGAGTTTAATGGGAGAGCTTACTTTCTTTCTTGGCCTCCAAATTAAACAAACTCCTAGTGGTACTTTTATTTACCAAGGGAAGTATGCAAAAGAGCTTATCAAAAAGTTTGGCCTAGAAATTTCCAAATCAATGGGGACTCCAATGCATCCCAACACAAAACTTGAAAAGGATGATGATGGTCAAGATGTGGATAAAACAAGGTATAGGGGAATGATAGGTTCACTCATGTACCTTACCTCCTCTAGACCGGACATTGTCCAAAGTGTGGGTGTATGTTCAAGGTTTCAATCTCACCCAAAAGAATCCCATCTCATGGCTGTTAAGCGCATCATTAGATATATTAAGGGAACTTGTGATTATGGATTATGGTATCCTAAATCTGATGACTTTTGTGCAGTAGGGTTTTGTGATGCAGATTTTGCGGGAGATAGAGTGGATAGACAAAGCACATCCGGCATGTGTTGCTTCCTTGGAAGCTCACTCAATATGTGGTCAAGCAAAAAGCAAGCCACAGTGGCTTTATCCACAGCTGAAGCAGAATACATTTCCGCATCTGCATGTTGCATTCAATTAATTTGGTTAAAAACACAATTAGAAGATTACAAATTAAAAATCAATAGTATACCCTTATTTTGTGATAATATGAGTGCTATAAACATTTCTAAAAATCCTGTTTTGCACTCAAGAACAAAGCACATTGAAATTAAATATCATTTCATTAGAGAACATGTACAAAAGGGAACTATTGATATTCAATTTATAAAATCTGAAGACCAAATTACTGATATTTTTACAAAACCTCTCTGTGAAGACAGATTCTGCACCTTGAGAAAAAGTTTGGGAATGTTTGATTTAAGTTTCATTGAAAATTTGTGAATTTTTTAACTCTGTTCAGTTTTGTCTCGTAGGTTTGGACGAGATAAAAATGCAAGCTTGATGGAGGAGCTATGATCAAGGGGGAGGCAACGCAGATTTAAATTTTCATGGGCCCCACCTAATAATTCCTGACCCCACCATGACAGTTTAGTTAGTTATTCTTTCTTTAAAAAATAAAATCACAAAATCCCTTGATTTGTCTTTTCAAATCTTGTTGGAAGAAGTATGTTGTCAAATCATATCTTTTCCTTCCAACTAATCCCTTGATTCAAGGAAAACCCCCTCTTTATCACTTTTTGAAACTCCCATTTGGTTAATAACCGCGCCATTATGGTCATTAACCTCTCCATCATCTCTCTCCAATCCTCATTTATTGCACCACTAACCTCCCTCCACCCTCATTCTCTTTCGGCCCTCACCTCTTCATATTCAACCTCTTCATTTCTCCTACCATGAAAAAGAAAACTACACCTAGGAGAAGTAACCGAACCCCCATTCAAAAAAATCCACCTTTTTCATCACCTCCAACCCATACACATATCCATCTCCATTCTACCTCCTCTTCTACTCATTCCACTCCATCCAAAAGGACCAAAACCATGCGCCGTAAGGTTGTTGCCAAGAAAACGTCAGGGAGAGGCAAATCTGGAAAGGCCAAGGAACCAAGTGTTGAAGAGGAAGAAGACGAGTCACATACCTCACCTCCTCAATCATCACCGAAAAGATCCACCCCACATGCAAGGAGCTTTCAAAAGAGGCAGAAAAGCTTTGTGTTGCATGATACTAATGAACCCGCGAATTTGGAGTCACTCGAATTCAAGAACAAGTTTCACAAACCTCATTCCTATTTTGATCCCTCTAGGTTCTACTCATGTGCATTCTATTAATTTCACAAAAAGGTCTTGCTGAAACGACATCTCTGCCCCTCTTACTTGGTGAATCTTGAAAATCTGGCCACCAAAGGAATCAATTTTTCTTCTCTGTTTGATGCTCTGAAATGGACCCCTCTGGTTCATATTCAGAAACTGGTTTACCCGGGGCTGGTCCAGGAATTCTATGCAAATATGTGTTTGATTGATGGCTCAATCCATTCTTACGTCAAGCGTGTTTACATCACTCTCAATCCTGAAACTGTAGGTGCTGCTCTTGGGTATGAAGATGAAGGACCAAAAGTTTACATGATTGATAAATGGGATGATCAAGTAGGAGTCACACAACAAGCTGTCTTGCAATACATCTGTGCAAACCTTTCTGGACTAGATGGATTAATCCCAACTCACAAAGTACTCGGCCCGGAGAACTCTCTATTGCACCGTATCATCACTCATATCCTCACTCCTCAAAGTGGTTCTCACCATAGAGTAACAGTTTTTGATTCTATTATCCTATTTGCTCTCATTACTTCTACCCCAATTTCATTTGCTTATATTATGATACGTCATATGTGGGAAGCAGTAAAGAGTACTAAAAAGGATAATCTTCCATATGGCATGTTTCTCACATGTATATTTGAGTACTTTAAGTTTGATTTGTCTAATGAATCTGTTGAGAACAAGATTTCCATGATTAAAGGAGGAGGAGTTTCGGGCAAGAAAGGCAAGCAGTCTGTTCCCTCTGAACCATCTCTCAGCGATCTAGAGAGCCGTCCTGAACCCTCAGATGTCACTCAATCAATCCGGGAAGTTCTCAAAGAGTTTCGCAACATGGCCAAGCTAATGCGTAAATCTCACAAGGCTGCCCGGAAATTGGAATATGAATAGGAAAGGGCTTGAAAAAAATGTCACGAAAGAGTTAGTTTCATGATTAAAAGCTTTGATGATGACATGGGAACAGGGGATTATGATGATGATTCCGGTTCAGAGATCAATCTTTCTGATGATTAATGACTGTTTCTTTACTTTATTTGATATTGGCTCCATTAGGCTCAATCTGTTTTTTGTAGGAGCATGACTTGATACTCACTGCTCTATGATACTTTGCTACTCTCTTGTTACTTTATTATGGATACTTTGTTATGTTGTTCATATTTTGTGCAGGTGCCCCTTGATGCCAAAAGGGGGAGAAAATTTAGTTTCCAAAATTGAAATTGAAACTAAAGAAACAGGGGATGAAATTTTCAAATTGAAAATTCATTATCTCTCTTGTTTAAAGAATGCATGTTGTTATTGCATTTGTCTTACTATGGTTACTACTGTTGGAAATACACTTGGCATTTGGTTTATGATGATGTTTGACAATATGTTTGTATTGATCATATGAATGCCTGATTGTTGATTTATCTTGATAAACATGCTTGTATTGAAATAGGAATATTCTTATTCATCTTGGTAAACATGTTGGTTTGAACATTTATTTTTGGCAGTTCCTTTAAATTGTGATATCTAACAGTTGCCATGTTTTGATGTGATCATATGTGATTCAAAAATATTTTTCTTAAATGAATAATATAGCTCTGATATATTGACTGGAAAATATTTGAAATTTTTGAACCACTTTGTTTTGTTGTATAGTTTGAGCAGTAAATCAGTTTATGATATCAAATGAGTTTTGATTATCAATTAAAACTGCTCATAAATCAAGCATTTAGTATCATCTACCATGCTAAATAACATTGTTCTTGAAGCTTGATTAAAATGTTACAGGTTAGTGCTTCCCTTGGTAAAATAAGCATACATCAAGGGCGAGCCATGTGACATTTAGAAAGGGGGAGAAATTCAATCTTCAAAGGGAGTACTCATACTCAATTTTTTTTTAAATTTCTTTCTATTTCAATTTTAATAATGTTTGTCATCAAGGGGGAGATTGATGAGTTTGGAAAACTCTAATTTAATTTTGATGATGAACAAACATTATTGAAATATTTAATTACAAAATTATTAATTTGATTTTCATTTAACATATGTTAATTAATTATGGAAGCAAAAATGAGCTACCGAAAGGAAGAGAAAGCAAGCCTAAAGACCATCACAATGATGGCAAGAAAACATACTAAAATAAAAAATGAGCTGTGGCTGAGATTGTCACCAATTTTGGATAGATTTGGTGAGGTAATCTTGGCTTCTTCATGCTCAAAAAGGAAGAAGAAGATCACGGCCAGCCAGGGAGATTCTTGAAGCATGGCTTATCTTTGATTCTGCTCAAGCACCACAGGAAGTAGCTAGAGTGGCGAAGTGATGGTTGAGGCAGAGATTAAAGCAGATGAAGTCATTATCATCATGAAGCATCAAGGGCCAGAAATCCATCTTGGAGAGCAAGCCAAGGATGGAGAGCTCGGATTGATGAAGGATGATGATCAAGAAAGAACTAGAGGTAATTGCATGTTGGGTTTTGCATGGTTATCTCTTCTCTCTCTGTGTGGCCAAACCGGTTTCTTGAAGGAAGAAGAAGTTGGCTTGGGTTTTTGGCTTCAAGTGTGGAGGCTTCTCTCTTCTATAAAAAGGGGGAACAGCCACTGGTTGAAGCAATGAGTTAGAAGTAAGTATTGAGAGTGCAAGGCACGGGATTCTCAGAGCTACCTAAGTTTACAGATTTTCTTCTCCTTCAATGTATTCTGTTTAGTATTTTTCTGTTTAATTTTGTCATGTCTTGAGTCTCATGAAAAAAGGCAAACAGTGAGGTTTGTATGAAAAAGCCATAGAGCGGAAAAAGGCAGAGAGTGCAAAATTAAAAGAAAAAGCCATATATGTCTTAGAGTTCCTTTGTTCATCTATGTTGTGTTTCATGATTCTGTAGGAATCCCCTTGTAAGTTGGGTTAGCACTTTACAGTTTGTAATCAGATTGATTATAGTGAAATTCCATCATTGTTGTGATGGAGACTGGATGTAGGCTGCACTGCACTTAGCAGCTGAACCAGGATATATCTGGGTGTAATCTTTCTTCTCTCCTACTCCATTTATGTTTTCTACTGCACAGGAGTAAAAACAAAAAATGTCTCGTGCCAAGTGACGAGACAAAATGAAAAAGTCTCGTGGCTAGGGACGAACTAAAAACAGAAAAGTCTCTTCAAAGTCCAGCAAGTGTTAGCAAGCAAAAAGGGGGCTAAGATTCAACCCCCGCTTCTTTTAGCCGCTGAAATCATCAAAACCAAATATGTAATTATTGTGCCAAGTTTAATTTATCGATCAAAACTTTCTAATAAAATTTCACTTCACTTTCTAAATCTAGATTTATACATACCATCTCCCTTTGTTGTTTATGCTTGAGAATTTAACTGGAATTTAACTAATATATAGTTACATAGATATACACACTTTTGAGATCTCCAAAAGAAATAATATATTTTATTAGATTTCTCAAATTATGGTGGAAGAAACAGAAATCTGTTTATGCAACGCAATGCTGAATTCATGGGAGCAAGGGGTGCTTACCTCCCAGCAAGTTGATGGGTTGACTAATAATATTAATTGAATGCTGCATTAAACCTCCAAAGAAGGCATCAACTATTTCATGGTCATCATCTTCAGCTGCCACTTAATTGGTACAAACATGATGAGACAGGAAAAGATCCAGTCAAGACTTTTATACTTCAACACAAGTAGTTGGTAAAAACAAAACTAAAGCAATGACAAATAGATACATAACTATTTATAGATCAGAAATAATCATTAATGTTTCTCCTCTTTTCAATTTATACTTTTGGAACAACTAATTAATTCATAATGTAGTATCTTTGAGTGTACGAAGAAACATATATAAAGTATTCAATCGCTTAAATCCATGATGAATCAACTTAAAATAATTTCAAGAAACTATCACAGTATTATAAATTACCTTCCCCTGGTGGATTCATTGGATTTGTAGTTCACAATGCAACCGCGTTATTCATTATGATATTGTACCTTAGACTTTAGAGTTCTGATACTTGATATTGCATGCATATACCAAATTTATTAAAATTTTTATTTTATAGGTGATGATGAAAGTATATTCTTCAAATTTTAAATTTGTATGTCATTATTTTTATTTTCATGCTTTGCAAGCATCTCTATTAATAATATAATCTGCTCAAATGAAATAAACATTTATACAAATTAAGAAGACGGCAAAAAATAAATTAATAAGTAAATTGATAATCATGCATAGATTTTGTTCGCTAGATATTATTATTGAACTTAAGGCTGGCCTTTCTTTCACAATGCTAGCTACTACCCCTCCAGACTAGACAATGGATATTTCAACCATGGATATATGTATATAGATATGATCAATTAACTCTTAATAACTTATAAGAGACAATACTTATTAATTAGGTTGGATATGCACTACAACATTTAAAATTGTTAAACCAAATTTTTTATTTGAGTAATGCTACGCATCTAAATCTTTTTAAGGATATTTTTTTTTTGTTACCAAATATTTTTAAACCAAATCTAACAAAATAAAACAATAAAATTTAGAATAATAATAATATAACCAGATTAGATTTGTTATGAACTCTTCTACTCTCACAAACGTCAAAACTTAATACTGTCGACTGTATATGAATATAAATTTTATTATTTTATATCTACAGCTAAAGAGGTTAAAATTCACCATCTTGTATATAGTAACAAATTATTAGATGTAGATCTCAGTTATAATTGAGTATCACGTTTAGCTTCTTTTTTAATTAATAATGTTGTGATGAATATTCGGAACCTCTGGTATTTGTCGATAATTATAGGCGTTGGGATAGTGTATAGCTCCAAGGTTTAGTAGAGATTGGAATTGTAGCTTCCTCTCAATGGAAATTGATTGTATTCAAATGTTTGTATTTCTGTAATTAAATTTCTTGCTTTTTGATTTAATTTGTTTGAATCTCGTGTTTTCGTATTAATATTGTTCTCTCTTATACTTATGATTTTGACCTTCATAATTTGTGTAGAACTCACAAAAAGTCGATGTATGAAGCTTAAAATAATACAAGTGCAGTAGTATAGAGTACGTAGTGTTCTAGCAAACATATTAAGGAGCTTACAGATTCGATAACTACAACTTTTATTTCAAGGAAACATTTTAGTAGTGATATTCGGTTATTCACACTCCAAAACATTATAATTAAACAAAAAATTTACAATTCAATAATTTCTATGAATTTAAAAGCACGAGTATCATATGTATCAAAAAGACATTGCTACTGTTGATATGATTTTCAACGATATATATATATATATATGATGAGTAAATTACTAAATCAGCCAAATTGGTACTAGGAATATTTTAGTGCTAACAAAAATAACTCTAAAATATGTCATTGATAAAATAATCTCTAAAATATTTTAAAATCTGATAAAAATAACTAGACTTCAATTGTTTCCATTTCTGTTAACGAAATAGATGACATGACATCGAATTCATCACTCTAGACTTAGCCAATTAGCTTTTTAATCACATCTCTCACCTCACAGGCACACATGCAGCCGTCTCTCTTCCTCCAAAACTCAACTCTAAAATCATTCTAAACTCAGAACCATCACCATCACCATTTTGGGTGTAAAATAAAAGGTCACTTATGTGCTAATTTGGCAACTTCAAAATAGCTTAACTAAATTGCGTTAACTAACATATTAAGATAAAATAAAGCATTTAAAACTATCTTATCATATTTAGCTTTTATCATCGCAAAACCCGAGTTTAGACTTATTTATTATCCGTGGTATTATTTATGCTAGTAGTAATTAACAAGATGGTCCCCGTGAAATGGAAAAATTAGATGATTATATAAAAGGAAAATTAAAATGAGAAAAAAAAAGGACATACATGAATATGATACATCAATGACAAAATGGCAAAGGGGAAGACTTAACGAAGACTTGTCAACTTATATATTTTTTATAAATAGATTATTTTAATACCTTAAAAATATATAAAATGATTATATTATCATTTAATTAGACTAAATCTTCTGATAAAATAAATTTATATGATCATAATTCAGTATCAAAGAAATTAATAATTATATTACTGTTTTTTTAGAAAATTAACGTGCAACTAATGTAAATGAATCTCTATATACTAAACATGGAAATAGATTCTCTCAATTTTTTTTTTACAATTGAAGAAGTAAAATGTGTTCTCACCGTTAATTTTATAAATGAGACTAAGAAAAAATATGAGAGAAAGAACAATAAAGAATTATAGATCACACATAACTCTCTCCATTTTTTTTAACAAATTGAGAGAATTTATTTTCTACTAAACACTGAGATATAAATCAAAATATGAAAAAAGACCATATATATATATATATATATATGGCGAAGAGGTCTGAAATTATTACACCCATAGAAGAAAACAAGATTATTTAAATAAAAAGGAACTATGATGATGAGACTTGAAAGTGATGGTGATTTTTAAACTTAGGACACTCATCGATCTCCAATTTCGGCAAATATGTAGAGATTATAGTTCCTTTGCATAGAATCTCTAACTCTGGCAAGTGACACAACTCGAGTGTGGTTAGGTTGGGGAGCGAAATGGTGGAAACACGCTCATCAAATATTTCTTTCAATGAATAACATCTCACTGCACTTAATGTCTGCAGGTTTTGAAGTTGGGGCAATAACGCTGCTGTTACCAACGTTGTTATCCCATGGCAATATGAGATATTTAAGCGCATGAGATGAGAGAAGATGGAATTTGATTTGAGAGGCTGTGTTATTGTATTAGTAACTGGAACATCTTCTTTACAAATGACCGTCAAGCTCTCCAAATCATCAAGTTGCAAGGATTGAAGGTTGTTGAGATTACTGCAAAAGGAACATCTACCAAATAAACAAAACAAGCTCTTCATTTTCGTGCAACCCTCAACTTCGATGTTCATCAAAGAAGAAGAAGCATTATTTGACAGAGCATCACATAAGCTTTTCCAACACGTATTAAAATCAATGGAGAGCTTGGTAATATCTTTTGGCAGCAAATGAGCCAAGTCTTTGCAATCTGATAAATGTAGAAATTGGTTGTTGTCATCACTTGGATCAATAACATCGTAAGCTTTCAAAATCCATTCAGAATCAGAGATATCACCCAAATAGAGAAGATAACATTTGGGTGTAGAACCTCTGTTCCATATGCTTGCCACATAATTGTTATAGCTTTTGCTATCATCAAAGCCGGCCACAAAATATTCGAGTGAGATCATCCCTTGTACATCCTCTAATTCCACGTTTAACAGAGCAGAGTCGAAGAGATTGAGACATTGCAAATTGGTCAAATCACGTAGTACGCTCCCTGCTTTCAACCTCAATTTTTTATTGTAAGAGAGATCAAGCCATGTTAAGTTTGTTAGCATTTCCAAGCCTGGAACCACCTCAACTGAAGTGCCTGAAATTACCAACCTTGACAATTTTTGAAGCCTTCCCAATGGAGGCACCTTTTTCAAAGCTTTACATCCGTGGAGCACTAGAGAAACAAGACAAGACAAGTCAGACAGCGAATCCGGTAGTGAGGTTAAACTGCGATTTTGAGATAGGTCAAGTATTGCTAGAGATTTCATGTGTGTGAAAAAGCATTCTGGAATGCTAATGATGTGATTGTTACTGAGAATCAAGGTGGATAACCTTGGACAATTTGGTGATATACCCGCTGGGATTTGTTCAATCCTGTTTGTATCCAAAGAAACTATGTCCAAATCAGCACTCCATTCCAGCAAGTGAGGTATTCCTCCAAATAATCTTTGATCATATCTCACTATGCACCTCTGAGATTCATTCAGTATACGACATGCCATATTTCTCATTGAATTCTTCATCCTCAGAATCTTAGAATGAGGCAATAATAACGAATGGTCTTCAAGTTCATTGAATATGGTATGCCCTTCACAAAAAATTTCTCCCAAGCTCCTCCTTCCATTTATAGCTCCACTATCAACCAGCATCATTATCATTTTATCATCTCTGTGGATTTCAGAGTATAATGCACAAAGCAAGAAACTATTTTGCATGGATTTATGTCTTAAGCTATCATAGCTTAGTTTTAATACTTGAAATACCTCTTCTTCCATCTTCTGTCTAAGTTTATTCAACGCATGTCTCCACTGATGAATGTCTTCAATGTCTTTCATGGTTCTGGCCATTACATTGATTGCAAGTGGTAAACCACCACATTCCCGTGCAATAGACTCTGCAATCTTTAATATATGAGTTTTGCGATCTTCACCAAGTCCTACAAGAAATAACTCCAAACCTTCACTGCAAGAGAGAGGATGCATTGTTATTATATTAAGTGTGGGGCAATCCATCTGTCGAAGCACATGTTTCAGCCGACTTGTTAGAATCAGTTTAGAGCCACAACGAGGGATTCCCACCTTTTGCAGATCAATAAATTTCCAGACATCATCTAAAATAAACACCCATTTTCCTTTCTCTGATAAAGCAGATGACAAATGTGCTGCTCTTGTTCTCTGATCTCTACCAAGCTTTACACCTATTGCTTCAGCGATGTCTTCTTGAAGCTTTGAAATGGTATACTCACGAGATACGGTGACCCAAATGACGTGGTTGAAGGTTCCTTCCCTTTTGATTTGAGTTTCCAAATGAGTTGCAAGACATGTTTTACCCACCCCTCCCATTCCATGTATCCCAATCATCAACACTTTCTCATCTCTAACAAGCTCCCACATCTTCTCCACATTTCTCTCGAAATCTTCACCAACAACTTCATTTGACAAAACCACAGGCTTTCTCCGCTTAAGCTCGCTCAGTTGTGCATTTGATTGCTGTATTTGTCCAAGATCGTGTGGATAGTTTTCACTGAACTTATGAGTTGCTGCCATCACAAGATTCAAACAATCACCAACTTTTGTTTCTCAATTCTTGCAGTTCATTCAACAAATCATCAACTTGTTTCTTGCTCTGCTTGCCCTGAGATTTGAGCCACTCTAGCTCTCCCTTAACGTCGTTTTCTTCAAGGGTTATCAGCAATTCATGTAACTTGTTAATCTCATCACTTACAAAATCATCATTGTTGCTTTGGGCCACGGCTGCCGACCCTATTACATAAAGTTCAAAATTTAAACGCATATAAAATTTGTCAATGAGCCTTAGCTCAAGTGGCATATGTTCCTCATTTTAATTTATATTAGTAAGTATTTTTAATGCAGTTAATATCTTTTTTTGGTGACTATGCAGTTAATATCTTTAATCTAGTAATTAGTATCATATTTTTAGTTAATACTTTTAAATATTATAATTTACTGCTAAAATTTTCCTATGGATCAACTTGGCTAAAAATTATATATAAAACATAAAATTAAACATATAAAATATAAGCACTGATAAAATCATATGTGCATCATAATAAGCAATTTTTATTATTTAATATAACTGGAACGTCGTAACAAGAAAAAATAAAAATATATTTTAAGTGGAACTTAATCTAAAAGTATAAAATATATCAAAAATATCATTATAATATCCTGATTGTCTTAAATTAAACAAACATGT
>NC_029788.2:130661008-130678733 GCF_000816755.2 Arachis ipaensis | reverse complement strand
AAATTAAAATGATAGGATAATATAAAAAAATGATTTAAGTTGATGTCCATTTTAGTAATTTTTTTTATTTAAAAGTGATTTTGAATAGTATAAGTCAAACAACATTTATTTTATTATAATCCATTTTGATACAAAAATTGTCAAATATAAATCACTTTAACACAAACTTACTTTTTATCAAAATTAAGTTTGCAAAATCAATTTTATACAAACTCCCGTTTATAAACTGTAATTCAAACACACACATAATAAAATTTAGTTACATCTAACATTATTCTAAGTCTTATTATTTAATTTAATTGAACTTAATTCATAAAAAGACTTTGATGTGTAATATTACTCTTTTATTTATAGACTGTGTTTTCGATTTAATATTTTTTAACGGTTCAACTAGGTATCCTTTAAAAATAGTACAACATTCAGCCTTTTATTACAATAATTAAAAAAAAATTAAAACAAACACAACTAAAAATTATAAATAGATTTACTGTCTTTTTAAAATTAAATACACATTCAAAATACAATCTAAAAAAACTGAAATTTAAAATTTAAATTTTAAATTTCTGTTTGAGATTTAATTTATTTAATTATTAATATATTATAATTTAAATACATATCTAAAAATCAAATTATTCAAAATTCAAAATTTTGATTTTAAAATTATAAAATAAACCTTAAACTATCAAATTATTAATTAAATTCGTACAAAACACTCAAAGAAGCAGAGAAGTCACGTTTGCGCCATGTCGAAAATCCAGAGGCACACATGGAAAACTCAGAGGTGCACATCGAGAAGTCATCCTCCGCTGTCATTCATCCGTGCCACCTTCCTCTTCCGCGCCTTCCGCGCTCATCCTCAACGCTGCCTTCCTCCTTTTCGGCGCTCATTTACAACGCTGTCTTTTTAATGTTTAAATTTAAATTTTAGATTTATGATTTTGGATGTGTTTTAAAAATACTTTCTGTATAACTTCATAATTTTAGATGTGTTACAATTATTTTTTAATGTTTAAATTTAGATTTTAGATTTATGATTTTGGATGTGTTTCAAAAATATTTTCTGTATAACTTCATAATTTTAGATGTGTTACAATTGTTTTTTAATGTTTAAATTTAAATTTTAGATTTATGATTTTGGATGTGTTTTAAAAATATTTTTTTATAACTTAATATTTTAGATGTGTTACAATTGAAAAAGAAACTACAATTGAAAATATTTTAGTTTATGTATATAATTATATTCGACCATTCATAATTGTATTATTAACATTTATATTGTATTATTAAAGTTGACTGATTTTAGATGTGTTTTAAAAATATTTTGTATAAAATATCGTACTATCAGATGTGTTATAATCGAAAAATAACAACACAATTTTAAATTAATTGTTGATTATAATAATTTTGAAAACTAATAAGTATGGAAAAAAATTTAACTGATAATTTAAATAATAAATATTATATTCATTTGATCGAATAAAAAATCAAAAGATTAATTGTATTATTAACGTTTAAATTTAAATATTTAAAGTTAGCCTGATTTTGGATGTGTTTTAAAAATATTTTGAATAAAATATCATACTATCATGTGTTATAATTGATAAATAACAACAGAATTTTTATGACCATATCAACTACATCTTCTCTCTTAAACTCCAGATTTTTTTTGCTTCTTTGCTCAAACTACTTACGTAGATAGTACTTTATTTGCAACAACTTTATTAATAAAATTAAATAAGATCAACCTTATTCCAATTAAATCAGCAGAGTATTTTTATGTTTAAATTAAAATATAATTAAAAATGTTGAATATGATATTTCTTAACAAAATACATAAACACATGTGTGGAAAATAATGATACCTTTCACCAATGCAAAATGAGAGAGTCCTTCAACTGGAAGGTGGTGATGGTCTTCACCAATGAAGACGAGATGGAGAATTCAGCTGGTAGCGTTCTTTTTGGTTTGGGATTCACTAATGCGTGTGAATGTCCCGTAGAATAAGGAATTTAAAAAACTGTATCTATTACGTGAAGTTACGAAAGTAAAGCAAAGTTACCGTAACTACCAATGAAGTAGGTGAGTTTTAAAATTTAAATTTAAATTAAAATCTAATTATAGATATGTATCTACAAAATAGGAACATGTTACACTAAAAAAATAATTAAATATTATTTAAATCTGATTAAAGGCTGATTAAAGGCCGATTAGTATTGTACAACTGGCATTTTCCATTAAAAATTAGTTAAACAATATATGTATTTATACTCAAATACATCAGAAATGTTTGATAACAAAAAATAATTAACCAAAAATAACCAAAATTTATCTTATTTTTAGCATTTATAATAACTAGTATTTTTGTTTTTTTGACTTGCACATACCTAACAATATTTAAAAATGTTAGAAAAAAAACAGTGTTAGACTGCTGACTGCTAAGTTAAAGGTATTGATCTATTAACTAAAAATACAGGCTAAAAGAATTTAAATTTGTTAATCTTTAAACTTTTTCATTTTATATTGCACAAAATTTAATTTACCAATCAAATTATGGTGAAATTAAGATTAAACCATATCTCTATAATTATTGTGCTAAGGTTAATTTATCAGTCAAAACTTTGTAATAAAATTTCACACCAATTATCATCACTTTCTAAACCTAGATTTATACATACCGTCTCCCTTTCTTCTTTATGCTTGAGAATTTAAGTGGATTTTTTTTTTGCTCAGGATGATAACCATCGCTAGAATTTAAAACGAACTTAACTAATATAGTAATATAGATGTACTATTTTGGGATTTAGATTCTCTAAAGTTTGAATTTTACTTTAGAGAGTAAAGTGTGATCTTTTACCCTTGATTAGTTTCTCTTTCATATTTATTCTTAGTCCCACCTATAAAATAAATAGTAAGAGATCATACTTTACTCTTTAAAGTGAAATTCAAACTTTAGAGGATTCAAATCCCTACTTTTGAGATCGACAAAGGAAATCATATAATTTATTAGATCTCTCAAAATATCGTGGAAGAAACAGAAATCTGGTTATCCAAAGCAATGATGAATTCCGGGAGCAAGGGGTGCTTACCTCTCGTCTAAGTTCATGGGTTCAGTAATATTAATTGAATGGTCCATTAAACCTCCAAAAGAGGCATCAACCATTCCATGATCATCATCTTCAGCAGCCGGCCACTTAATTGGTACAAACATGATGCAGGAAAAGATCCAGTCAAGACTTTCTATACTTAGTTGGGTAAAAAGAAATGACCGATAGATATATAACTATTTATAGATCAGAAATAATCATTAATGTTTCTCCACTTTTCAGTTTAAATTTTTGGAACAACTGATATGATGGTATGTTTGAGTGTTGGGAGAAACATATAATTATTGATTTACTTCTACGTATTGGCTTAAATCCATGATGAATCAACTTAAGTTTTGAGCACAAATAATTTCATAAAACTATCACAGTATTATAAATTACCTTCCCCTGGATTCATTGGATTTTCAGTTTGTTGTGGTTGTGGTTGTAAATGATTATGATGAGGTGAAGCAGAGCATATAGAGATACCTTTTCCCGGATCCGATCGACATGAGCTTTAATTCGAGAAGCACCACCACTAAACTGACGTCCACACCGCTTGCACTTCCACCGTTCCACGTACCGTCTGCCTCTTTTGTAACTTGATTCCAGTAATGTTCTTCTTTCCGTATACTGAGAACTGCGTTCTTCTTCTTCAACCAAGCCTATTTAACTCTGTAACAATAACAAAGTAAGTAAGTAGACTCCTTAATTCATAAGTATAATTTTATTTATTTGATGAAAAGTTGACAAGTTCACAGATTTTTTTGCTTGCTCATTGTTGCTATTATATTATGTTTTTTTTTTTATCAGAGATAGAAAATCTCGAATTTATAATCTCGAGTATAAAAAGACTATGCCATTCGAGCTCATTGGGTGTTATCATATTATGTTGTAAATAAAGGTGGCCCCGCATGAAATGGAAAATTAAACAGGGAATTGAGTGCACTGATAAACATTGTCTTCGCATTCATCTGCCGTTGACTCGTAAAATGACAAAGGCGAAGACTTACAAAGAAGACTAGTTATTATGAATTCTTTTTTACTTTAAATGCTCCCTGAAAATCTATTACTAAAAAGTAAAATCTAAAAGGATATTGCTTTACTTTTTTCAAAAATAAAAACAAGCGTAATACTAAGTGGGCACAAGATTCGATGGTCCCATAACGTTTGAATCATTAAATGGTCCTATAATAAAACATATTTTTAAAAATTTTTTAACAATTGCTATATAGTTCTTTAACTAATTTTAATTACAAATTAATCCCATATATTTTTTTTAATTATAAAAACTGTTTTTAATTTTATAAATTATTATTTTATCAATCATTTATTATGTTTATTAACAATTAAAAACAAAAACAATAACAAATTAGATCTTCCATTGATCGTAATAAAGCTTTTGGCCATTCCAATGGATTAAAAGTTTATATTTGATTCGTGACGTTCGTGATCAATAATAAAATCGTGTTTCCTTGAAAACCAATCGATTGGAATTTCAAAACAATCGATTGAATTATAACTCAATCGATTGGATTACAGTTTATCACAAAACAATCGATTGAAAATTATAAGGCAGCATGGTTTTCGCATAAATCAATCAATTGGTTATATGATCCAATCAATTGAACTATGAATAAAAAGTGGATTGTTTATACTCTCCAATCGATTAATGCTTGAAAACAACCTGAGGTCTCACCAAAACAATTGATTGGTTTTATTACTCAATCGATTGGATTCACCAAAACAATATAGATTTGTCAAATTCAATCGATTAGTTGTGTATGTGAATTCCAATTCAATCGATTGAAAGCGTTGTAAATAATTTTTTTTTTCTGAATTCAATCGATTGTTAATATATTCTAATCGATTGAAATTTGAAATGTCTATCTATCAAACAAGAAATCTGGTTAATGCTGAATTTATGGGAGTAAAGGGTGCTTACCTCCAGGCAAGTTGATGGGTTGACTAATAATATTAATTGAATGCGGCATTAAACCTCCAAAGAAGGCATCAACCATTTCATGATCATCATCTTCAGCGGCCACTTAATTGGTACAAAAACATGATGAGACAGGAAAAGATCCAGTCAAGACTTTTATACTTCAACACAAGTAGTTGGTAAAAACAAAATTAAAGCAATGACAGATAGATACATAACTATTTATAGATCAGAAATAATCATTAATGTTTCTCCTCTTTTCAATTTATACTTTTAGAACAACTAATTTATGATGTAGTATCTTTAAGTATACGAAGAAGCATATATAATTATACAATCGCTTAGATCCATAATGAATCAACTTAAGTTTTTAGCACAAACAATTTCATAAAACTATCACAGTATTATGAATTACCTTCCCTTGGATTCATTGGATTTGCAGTTTCTTGTGATTGTGGTTGTAAATGATTATCATCCGGTGAAGCAGAGCATATAGAGATACCTTTCCCCGGGATCCGATCGACATGAGCTTTAATTCGAGAAGCACCACCACTAAACTGACGTCCACACCGCTTGCACTTCCACGTTCTGTCTGCCTCTTTTGTAACTTGATTCCAATAACGTTCTTCCTTCGGCCTCCCCATACCTGCTAGCTTAGTGTAACCGCTGCGTTTTTCTTATTGAAACAAAGCTGATTAACTATCTAAGAACAACTGAGTAAGTAGACTCAATAATTCATAAGTATACTTTTTTGGAAATTGAACAAGTAAACAACATGTAAACGATATAATTGCTAAAGTAAACTACTATTAATTAACAAACCTGCAATACCTCATGGCCGGCTATATTCTATTTAATTAATAATTACTTTAAAACTATTTATACAAATTAAGAAGGCGGCAAATAATAGGTTAAGTAAATTGATAATCATGCATAGATTTTATTCGATAGATATAATTATTGAACTTAAGGCAGGCCTTTCTTTCACAATACTGCTACCCCTCCAAACTAAAAAATAGACATTTCAACCATGCATATATGCATATAGATGTGATTAATTAACTCTTAATAACATATAAGAGACAGTACTTATTAATTAACTTGGACATGCACCACGACATTTAAAACCGCTAAACCAAATTTTTCATTTCATTTATTATGTTATTAGGGGAAAATTTAACAGCAGGCTGCCTTGGGGCTTGGGCTGTTAGCAAATATAATATTATTAGATTAGATTTGTTATGAACTCTTCTACTCTCACAAAAGTCAAAACTTAATACTGTATATAAATTTTATTATTTTATATCTACAGCTAAAGATGTTGGAATTCACCATCTTGTATATATTAACAAATTGTTGGATGTAGCAGTTATAACCACCGGGGCACATAGAGCAGCGGTAATTGAGTATCACGTTTAGCTTCTTTTTTAATTAATGTTTTTTAAGTACCAGAATTAATAGGGACACAATAATGCAATTAAAATTTATGAACGAAAAGAATTGATCAGAATTTAAATAATAGTAAAACTAATATGATAAAATGGTAAAATTATAATCTCTCACAATATATAGAGAAGTCTATAATACTCTCTTAAATATTATAGAAATTCTTATAAAAGGATTACACATATGAAAAATCTTACTACTTTTTTCTTTAAGTTTTAATCACTAATTCTATGCAAAATATGACATACATTAGTAAATACCTTAATCCCTATATATAATATTTTGCAGAGATTTATTTAGTTTACAAGTTGATCAAATTATACACAAATTATACAAGTGTATATACTAAAGTCTTTTTTTACATTCATCTTTATCAAGTTGTATGACAAGTTGATAAATATAATTTTTGTAACAGTTCATTCTTTAACTAAATCAAAGATTGCAACTAAGCTAACTTGTTTTTAAGTAGCAAATTTTGACTAGAATTTTAACTATGCAAGTTAGACAACTTGCAAGAAATTTTATGAGTCTTTAATTTGATAAGAACCATTTACATTATACTTGATTCTAGATTAAGTTTAAATTCTATAATGTTCTTTAATTTTCTTAAAATTTTATCATGTTCCACTTGTATAACATGTAATTTTTAGTCATTTTTGTTGACTTCAAACGAAAAGAAGAATCATATGCTTCTTCTTTTTACAATGTTGTGATGAATATTCGGAACCATCGATAATTATAGGCATTGGGATAGTGTAGCTCCAAGGTTTAGTAGAGATTGGAATTGTAGCTACCTCCCAATAGCAATTGTTTGTATTCAAATGTTTGCATTGTATTTCTGTCTTTTAATTTCCTGCTGTTTGATTTGTTTGAATATGATGAGTTTAAAAAATTTTAAATTAAATTGATGATGATCAAATATTATTAAGATAATTAATTACAAAATTATTAATTTAAATTTTAATTCATATTTGTTAATTAATAATTTTGTTGTTCGCAGATCCTGTTTTGGGCCGAAAGAAAAAAATAACAAGCCCAATGTGAAGTTAAAATTCAGCCTTGGTACATAAATATTTTAAATGATTATGGCTGAATCAATGCTTGGTTAGTTGGGCTAGTATATTGTTGAAACAAGCCCATTTAAAATCTTTACTACAAAGACCAAAACTTAGTCTGAAATCAATATCGGAAGAAAGCAAAGTTTTCATGCTTCCATGGATACCACCCTATCATTTGATGGATTTCAAAATCTAATTAACTTGCATTAATAGCATTGAAAACATGAAAGAGAAAGTAGAATTGATTTAATTGCCTTTAATGAGCTACACGCCACTAGGCATGGGGGAGTGTAAACTTAATTCATTTTTATTTCCTTTCATAATCCCTTTGAAATCTTTTCTGCATTCTCTCTCTTCTCTTTCTTCTCTATTCGGTTGTCACTTCACAGGAAAGATGGAAGCAAAAACAAGCTATCAGAAGAAAGAAGAAGAAGCAAGGAGCAAGCATGAAGCCATTGTAATGATGGCATTAAGAAAAAGAAAATCAAAAGTATGGTGTGGCTGAGATCTTTGCCACTAAAGGTAAGATGTGGTGAAGTAATCTCAAGCTTTCCATACTCGAAAATGGAAGAGATCTATTTCGGTCAGAGGAAGAAGATCCCTTGGAAGCATGTCTCGTCTCTACTTTTGATCAACCACCACAGGAGGTAGCTACTGTAGCTACGTACATGGAGGAAGAGGCAGAAGATTAGAGCAGGAGGAGCTATCAAGCATCAAGGACTCATCAAGGGCTAGGAATCCTTCTTGGAGAGCAAGTCAAGATGGAAGGCACGGATTGATGAAGATTGGTGAGAAGGGATGACACAGAGGTAATTGCATGTTGGGTTTTACATTCGGTTTCCTCTCCTCTCTCTCTGGCCGAACCGGTTTTTGGTTGAAGAAGAAGAAGATTAGCTCGGTTCAATAGTTTCAACCTTGGAGGCTTCCCCTTCTATAAATAAGGGAGAACAACCAGGGCTTGAAGAAAAGGAGAAAAGAGTGAAAAGCACTGAGTTCTCTTAGCTACCAAAGCTAACAGAAGTTCTTCTTCTTCAATGTGTTTCATGTTGTATTTTTCTATTTAGTTTTGTCTGTCTTGAGTCTCATGAAAAAAGGAAAACAGTGAGGTTTGTATGAAAAAAGTCATAGAGCGAAAAATGGCAGAGTATACAAAATTAAAAGAAAAAGCCATAGATGTCCTAGAGGTCTTTTGTACATCTGTGTTGTGTTTTCATGATTCTGTGGGAATCCCCTTGTAAGTTGGGTTAGCACTCAGTAGTTGAAAGTTTGGTAGGTGATCAAGTCAAGTTCAGGATTGGAAATAGGTTCTGGATTTGTCCCAAATAGGAAGGGTAGTTCTTACGGAGAATTGGTGTATGTAATCATGATGATTATAGTGAAATTCCATCATTGTTGTGATAGAGACTGGATGTAGGCTGCATTGCACTTAGCAGCTGAATCAGGATACATCTTGGTGTGATTCTCTCTCTTTTCTACTCCATTTCTGATTTTGCTGTGTAGGAGACAAAACTGAAAATATCTCTTGGCTGGTTACGAGACAAAAAGAAAAGGTCTCTTGACTAGGCACGAGACAAAAACAAGAAATATCTCCTCAAGTGTTCAAAAAGACAGCAAGTGTTACTAAGCGAAAAAGGGGCTAAGATTCAACCCCCTTCTCTTAGCCACTGATAACCATCAATTGGTATCAGAGCTTGGTCTCAAAGAGATCAAGCTTTGCATCTTGGAGAAAAGATCCAGATGGCAGAGAACAGTGGCTCAAACCTGGTGTCCTACAATCTGACAGAAGGACAGTCAAGCAACAGACCTCCTCTTTTCAATGAGAAGAACTACACCTATTGGAAGGAGAGAATGAATATTTTTGTGCAAGCAGTAGATTACAGACTATGGAAGATCTTCCTGGAGGGTCCTCAATTTCCAATCACCACAAGTGCTGAAGGAGTAGTCTCTCTTAAAGCCAAAGCCAGTTAGACCGAAGAAGATAGAAAGAAGGTGGAGCTCAATGCCAAGGCTATCAACTTGCTCAACTGTGCAATCAGGTTCGAGAAATACCGAAGGGTATCACATTGCACAATGGCAAAGAAAATCTGGGACAAACTTCAAGTCACTCATGAAGGAACCACCATAGTAAAGAAGACCAGGATAGATATGCTGAACAGAGAATATGAAATGTTCTCAATGAAGGAAGGAGAATCAATAGATGAAATGTTTGAACGCTTCAACATCATCATTGTTGGCTTGGATGCTATGGGGATCAAGTATCCTGAATCTGTGCTTGTGAGGAGAGTTTTGAGAAGTCTCACAAAAGAGTGGGAAACTAAGGCATTAATAATATCTTAGAGTAGTGATCTTGATTCTATGACATATGATAACTTGAGAGGAAATTTACTTGCTTTTGAAAACACTTATTTGAAAAAGGATTCAAAAAGAAAAGGAATAGCTCTTACATCTGTTTCTAACCCCCTGGATGATGAATCCAGTGATAATTTCTCTGAAAATAAATTTGTTTTGTTTGCCAAAAAATTCAGAAAAATGATAAAGCTCAAGGAAAGAAGCAAGGGAAGCAGCTCAAGGAAACAAAAGAAAGACTTCAGCAAAGTGATCTGTTACAACTGCAAAGAGACTGGGCATTTCAAATCCGATTGCCCTAAGTTGAAGAAGGAGGAGAAGCCAAAGAAGGAAAGAAGAAAGGACTGATGGCTTCTTGGGAGGACTTGGAGAATGACTCAGAAGATGATGAAGAATCAGAAACCAAGTCCCAACCATGTCTCATGGCAGATCACGTTGAACAGGTAGTATTTCATAACCCTAACACTGAAGATCTTTATCTCATGATAGACCACCTTTCTGAAAAGATTAGATGCTTCCTAAGTGAAAACCAATATCTTGAATCACAAATTACTATTCTTAAAGCTGAAAATGGTTTTCTCAAGGATAGATTAAGGGAGGCTGAAAATGCTGTTGAACTTATTGAAGAAAACAAGCAGTTAAAAGCCCAACTTAAAAGCTGTGAATTCCACCATTCTGTAACTGCCAATCTGAATTACTTTGAAGAAAATGACTAGCTGCATAAAGAGATAAGAAGGCTTAAAGAAGATTTGGCCAATTTTACTCAAAGTTCTGAAAATTTAAATAAACTCTTGGCTAGTCAAAAACCTCTTTATGATAAAGTTGGGTTGGGATTTTATAAAACTGAAAATTTTGAGAAACCTTCTTTTGCAAACATGGCCTCATCTTCAAATGATACCAGGTTTTAAAACCCAACAAGCTTTAGCAAAACAGCAACTCCAAGGTTTTGTAGATTGTGCAATAGGAGTGGTCATTTTCCCATTCAATATTTTTTTATTGAAAGAATGATTGGAAACAAAGTTTGTAAAGCTGTTTGTGATTACAATGGCTTGGGACAAAGGAGATGGTTTAACGTTAAAAGATCCAAAAAAATTTGGATACCTAAGGTCACTTGAGTTTACTTTGTAGGTGTGCCTAGCATCCAAGAGGAAGGACAATATGTGGTATATGGATAGTGGATGCTCTAGGCATATGACCGAAAAGGCAACCTTCTTCATTAAGCTTGAGGAATATGATGGAGGGTTTGTCACTTTTGGTGATAATGACAAAGGAAAGATAGTGGCAATAGGCAAAGTTGATAAAAACTTTTCTTCTTTCATAAATGATGTTCTACTTGTTGATGGGCTGAAACACAACTTACTAAGCATTAGCCAATTATGTGATCTTGGATATGAAGTCATTTTTAGAAAATTGGTGTGTTTAGTCATTTGTGAAAAATCTGGGGATATTTTGTTTGAAGCTAAGCGATGTAACAATGTGTATGAATTGACTCTTGAGAACTTGAAAGATCAAAAAGTGACATGTTTTACTTCACTTGAATATGAAAAATGGTTGTGGTATAAGAAATTGGGTCATGCAAGCATGTACCAAATTTCTAAACTTGTTAAGAAAAACTTGGTGAGAGGAATTCCAAATATTAAAGTTGATAAGGATATTACTTGTGATGCTTGTCAATTAAGCAAACAAGTAAAATCCTCTTTTAAACCAAAAGATGAAGAGGCAGAAGATTAGAGCAGGAGGAGCTGTCAAGCATCAAGGACTCATCAAGGGCTAGGAATCCTTCTTGGAGAGCAAGTCAAAATGGAAGGCCTGGATTGATGAAGATTGGTGAGAAGGGATGACACAGAGGTAATTGCATGTTGGGTTTTACATTCGGTTTTCTCTCCTCTCTCTCTGGCCGAACCGATTTTTGGTTGAAGAAGAAGAAGATTAGCTCGGTTCAACAGTTTCAACCTTCGAGGCTTCCCCTTCTATAAATAAAGGAGAACAGCCAGGGCTTGAAAAAAAGGAGAAAAGAGTGAAAAGCACAGAGTTCTCATAGCTACCCAAGCTAACAAAAGTTCTTCTCCTTCAATGTGTTTCATGTTGTATTTTTCTGTTTAGTTTTGTCTGTCTTGAGTCTCATGGAAAAAGACAAACAGTGAGGTTTGTATGAAAAAAGCCAAAGAGCGAAAAAAGACAGAGTATACAAAATTAAAAGAAAAAGCCATAGATGTCCTAGAGGTCTTTTGTACATCTGTGTTGTGTTTTCATGATTCTGTGGGAATCTCCTTGCAAGTTAGGTTAGCACTTAGCAGTTGAAAGTTTGGTAGGTGACCAAGTCAAATTCAGGATTGGGAATATATTCTGGACTTGTCCCAGATAGGAAGGGTAGTTCCTAGGGAGAATTGGTGTATGTAATCATGATTATTATAGTGAAATTTCATCATTGTTGCGATGGAGACTGGATGTAGGTTGCATTGCACTTAGCAGCTGAACCAGGATACATCTTGGTGTGATTCTCTCTCTCTTCTACTCCATTTCTGATTCTGCTGCGTAGGAGACAAAACTGAAAAATATCTCTTGGCTGGTTACGAGACAAAAAGAAAAAGTCTCTTGACTAGGCACGAGACAAAAACAAGAAATATCTCCTCAAGTGTTCAAAAAGACAGTAAGTGTTACTAAGCGAAAAAGAGGTTAAGATTCAACCCCCTTCTCTTAGCCGCTGATAACCATCAGAATGTCACGAGGGTATCTTCGTATTAATATTATTCTCTCCTATACTCATGGTCTTGACTTTCATCATTTGTATAAAACTAACAAAAAGTCGATGTATATATGAAGGTTAAAATAATACAAGTGCAGTAGTAGAGTACGTAGTGTTCTAGCTGGTAGAGTGCAATAAGCATATTAAGGAGCTTACAGATTCGATAACTACAACTTTTAGTTCAAGGAAACATTTTAGTAGTGGTATTCATAAGTTATTCACACTCCAAAACATTATAATAATTAAACTAGAAATTTTACAATTCAATAATTTTCTATGGAATTTAAAAGCACCAGTATCATATGTGTCAAAAATAAAAGATTCAGAGAAAGAGAAGAAAAAAAGAACATAGTAAGCTCAGCTCTCTGAGAAAGAGCAGTGATAGGTTTGGAAAGAAAAGACTTGTAATGAGAGTGTAATCAAGTTTTATTTCATTTTTGGAATTACACACTTGCTAAGCCAAGTTTGCTATATATATATATATGGCTAGTGACTATTAAAGCTCAATACTTATCAAGAAGGACACTAGTCACTAATTGAGAAAGACAGCAATACAAAGAAAGACAACAATGCAGTTTTACACACAACTCTTGTACACTATTACTCTCTATCCTTAATATCCCCCCTCAAACTGAGATATGGGTTCTGAAATACTCTCAGTTTACGCTTATACCTATTAAATAGGTGTTGTGACAGTGGTTTTGTTAAGCAATCTGCAATCTGATCAGAAGAGGGAATATGCACAATATAAAGAGATTTCTGGTTAACTAGGTCCCTTAGAAAATGCAGATCTAGCTCCAGATGCTTACATCTGCTATGAAGTATAGGATTTGCAGCAAGAAGACACGCACTCTGATTATCACAGTAGATAGTAGGCACCATGGTTTGAGGTATCCGAAGCTCTTGTAGAAGCTGTTGTATGGACATAATTTCTGTTTGAGCTGCACACATAGCCCTGTATTCTGCCTCTGTGCTACTTCTACTCACTTTAGTTTGTTTGTTGCTCTTCCAAGATATAGGGTTGTTCCCAAGATATACACAGAATCCAGAGATAGACTTTCTATCCTCCAAATCCCCTCCCCAATCTGCATCTGCAAACGAGAAAATTCGAAGATCAGCGGCTTTCGTGAACACAATCCCATGATCCAACGTACCTTGCAAGTATCTGAGGATCCTTTTTACACTTTTCCAATGTAGCAAAGTTGGACCGTGCACAAATTGGGACACACGTAAGACAAAGCAGATTTCTCAGAAGCATGCCTAGGAACTCTGAGATTGTGAAAGGAATAGATCCCATTCCTAGCTATTCCCTGTAGGAGAAATTCCCTGGTAGCCTGATCACGAATAAAGCAGAAATCAGGCCAGAATTCAAAAAAGACACCATTATCAGCTGCAAACCTAGAAATGCTAAGCAGATTTTGGGAAATTTGGGGTACATGGAGTAAATTTTGTAATCGAAAAGTTACATTAGCATATGGATCATGCAAAATTGAAGAACCATAGTTTTGAATGGCAATACCTGACCCATTACCTACATACACTTGATCAGAGTCATTGTTGGAACATAGTAAGCTCAGCTCTCTGAGAAAGAGCAGTGATAGGTTTGGAAAGAAAAGACTTGTAATGAGAGTGTAATCAAGTTTTATTTCATTTTTGGAATTACACACTTGCTAAGCCAAGTTTGCTATATATATATACATGGCTAGTGACTATTAAAGCTCAATACTTATCAAGAAGGACACTAGTCACTAATTGAGAAAGACAGCAATACAAAGAAAGACAACAATGCAGTTTTACACACAACTCTTGTACACTATTACTCTCTATCCTTAATAAAAAAGACATTGCTACTATTGATATGGTTTTCAATGATATATATGATGAATAAAATGATCAAATCGGCCAAATCGGGTACCAGAAATATTTTGGTGCTCACAAAAATTATCTTAAAATATGTCAATGATAAAATAATTTTTAAAATATTTTAAAATTTGACAAAAATTTTCTGTTAATGAAAAATACCAAATTGACTTATAAAATAGATGATATGGCATTAAATTCATTTCTCTAGTATTAGCCAATTAGCTTTTTAACTCATCTTTTCTCACCTCACAGCCACAAATACAGTACTCTCCCTTCCCCAAAACTCAACCCTAAAATCACTCTAAACTCAAAACTATCACCATCACCATTTTGAATGATAATATATATATATGATTAAACTAGTTATTATTAAATATGCAGGTTCTTAAAAATTGTTTCACACCTCTTCACTATCGTTCCTTTGATGATTATTGAGTATAAAATAAGAGGTCATCTGTAACATCCTAATTTTTTTTATTACTATTCTACCCTCAAATTTTATCAAAATTTCTAAATTATCCTTATCCTTCTTTTTTCAACCTTAACCCTAATTCAAAATTTTCAATTTTACCCAAATTTCATTACAACACATACACCCTCAAACAGGAAAAAGAAAGAGAGAAAGGGAAGAGAACAGAAACCAAAGGGGAACGATTGAAGAAGAAAGGAAGAAGAAGAAGAAAGGGAGAAGAAGAAAGAGACGACATTGGTGGGGATGGGCGTCGCTGTTGCCGTCGCAGAGAAAGAAGAGATGCACGAGAGAGATGAGAGTGAGATCACGGACCTTCCATGAAGAAAGAGGAAAGCACATGACGGAGAAGAGAAAGGAGGAAGTCTTGTCGTCGTTGCTGTGCCCATCGGCGCCGCTGTCGTTGATCGAGACCGTCACCATCCCAGCTGAGGTTGTAAGGCCCACATCGGTTGGAGAGAGGAACGAAGCATGCCTTATAAGGGTGTGGATACCTCTCCCTACCATGACGCGTTTTGACGAGTGAGTGTGGGGGACTTAGGCTATCATTCCTATCGTCAAAGGCAAAACCGTGAGGCCTTGTGTGCCAAAGCGGACAATATCGTGCTAGCGGGTGGTTTGGGCTGTTACAGATGGTATCAGAGCCAGAACCCAAATCGATGTGCCAGCGAGGGCGCTGGGCTCCCTTAGGGGGTGGATTGTAAGGCCCACATCGGTTGGAGAGGGGAACGAAGCATGCCTTATAAGGGTGTGGATACCTTTCCCTAGCATGACGCGTTTTGACAAGTGAGTGTGGGGGCTTAGGCTATCATCCCTATCGTCAAAGGCAAAACCGTGAGGCCTTGTGTGCCAAAGCGGACACGTCGTCCCCGTCCCGGCTGAGGTCATCGTCGTCGCCAAATAGGGTAGAGAAGGAGGGCACGAACAGGAGAGAGAAAGGGGAGCTCTGCTGGAGCTCGTCGCCGAAATGCTGCTGCCTTCCACTACCGCGACACAGAGCCAGTTGTCTGTTCTTCCACTGTCATTGCGGTTGCCTCCGTTGCAGGTGGAAGAGGTCACCGAGAAGGGATTGTCCTGTTCTGCTTCTGCTTCTAATTTTCCATTGGTTGTCGGAGTCTATAGGGCCGTGAATGTTGCATCCGGAGTCGTCGGAATTGTTGCCGCCAAGAGCCACCACTGTTATACCTTTACCTTGGTAAAACAAATCCCATTTTACTTGTACTTGACATCTCTTTCTATTCCTGTTCTGCTTTTATCTATCTTACTGTCTTGCTCCATTTTCGTGCTGTTATTCTTGATTAATTTGCTTTTGCTGTTGTTTGTTACGGGCTAGAAGTAGTAGTCATGTTGCTGCTGTTGTCGAGATTACATCCGTGATGTAGTCGTTGCTACTGTTTGAATTGAAGTTGCTGCCACTGGCTTGGTCTAAATTCGGCGTTCTTTTGTTCCATTCTATTCCGACCTTTCTCACATTTTAATTCGGCACTTTGAGTTTGGTCTCTTCGTCCCTTAAGACCAACTAGTGAGTAGACTTTACATTTATAACCGTTAATTTTGTTGGTTTATGCTATTCTGTGTTTCTAATTATATTTATAAAACTATTGTTGAAGAACTTTGATTTGATTAGAATAATTAATTTATTATAGTTGAAAAAATTATTTTTATGAAGCTCATATCTTAGAAATTTTACATGAGACTATATATATGTTTGATGAAGTTTTATATTATTTTAGAACATTTGATTTTACTCGAATATATATTTTTGAAGCATTGAAGTATTTGTTAGTACTTACTGACTTTTTAATTGTGAAATGTGTTTGAAATTACTTATGATTGAAGAAGTTATGATTAGAAATGATTTCTTATGAGAAAGTATTATTTGATTTGATTTAATACCGTATATATTTGAAAGATTGAAGATTTATTATATTTGAATTGGTTTGGGAGGCTTGTATTAGAAAACCGTAGTTAACGGCGGTTATGACGTTAACTTAGATGCATCTAACTCAGACTCCAGCTAACAGGGGTGTTGCTAGCTTAACGTGTAGGCCACACGTTAGATCTGTTATTCTGTTAGGACACACGAGAAGAAAGGGCTATCCATAAAGGTGGAGCCGCCCAAGTGTAGACTTTTGATTTGATTTCTGTATGAAAACTCCCTTATTGATTTACTTATTTATATAAATTATTATTTTTTAAATAAAATTATTTTTATGATAATGTTTATATGGTCTCATGTGAATTATAGATGTATTATCTAGTCATTGAGTTGCAAAATTTATTCTGTTTTTCTAAAAATATTTTTTAGGAACAAATACTTGAATGTGTGAGCCTTCTATTCAAGAGTAATGATCTGCAATTGGTACTTCATTTTTGTTGAGTTCTTAGACGTCATATGCTCCATATGTCACATGTAGGATCCATTCATATTTATTTATTTTACCTTTTATTAAAAATATGTAATTATTCATTTTAGAAACTGTAAATTTATTTAAAATATTTGTACCTTTCTTATTCAACTTATATTTGAGTTGGATAGGCTTGTTAGGAGATTATCTTTCTGAGCGCCGGTGATAGCTCATTTTGGATCGTGACATCATCACTTATGTCCTAATTTGGCAACTTTAAAATCAATTATAATTTAACTAACTATCTTAATTAGATTGCGTTAACTAACATATTAAGGTAAAATAAAGCATTTAAAATATGTTATCATTTAAAACTATCTTATTTATTATCCGTGGTATTATTTGCTAGTAATAATTAACATGG
>NC_029788.2:130657014-130660802 GCF_000816755.2 Arachis ipaensis | reverse complement strand
AGGGAAATTAAAATGAAAAATAAAAACGACATACATCAACGACAAAATGGCAAAGCCGAAGACTTGCAAAAACTTGTCGAGTTATATATATTTTTTTGGTAAATAGATTAATTTTAATACCTTAACAATGTATTAAAAAAAATTACATTATCATCTAATTAGATACATTTGTTTTTACGTTAACTATTTAAGTTTTGAGTGTAAAAGATATTTATTTTTATCGATAGAATAATATATAATTAAAATATATTAGTATCAGTATCAAGGAAATTAAATTATTATCATCACTGTTTTTAACAAGCATACGCTGTATTGTGTGTTTTTATTATTTTATTTTTAGGAGGATAACCAATAATAGAGGTCATAATTATTGTTAGAGAATAAACGTGCAATAAATTAGTTGTTGGTAGTATGTAAATGAATATATATAATCATGACATGAAAGCTGTGAAGATAGAAATTAAAAGGTGAAGAGGTGTGAAATTACACTCATAAAAAGTAATGTGCAAGATCATGTAACTATGATGACGAGACTTTAAATGGAAAGCGACTTTCTAACTTGGGACAGTCTTCGGTCTCCAAATCCGGGAATGATTCAGAGATTATAATTCCTTTGCACACAGTCTCTAACATTGGCAAGTCGTACAAGTAGAGTGAGGTTAAGTTGGGGAGTGTAATGATGGTGGAAGCAGCATCCTCACTATCAGCACCACTGCTGTTCGCTGCAAATATTTCTCTCAATGAATTACATCTGTATACACTTAATGTCTCCAAGTTTTGAATTTGGGGCAATAACCCTGCTGTTACCAACGTTTCTATCCCATCGCAATCACGGATCTCCAAGTGCCTGAGTTGAGAGAAGACGGCATTTGGTTTGAGAGATTGTGCTGTTGTATCAGTAGCAGCAACATCATCTTTACAAATGACTGTTAAGCTGTCCAATTCGTAAAGCTGCAAGGATTGAAGGTTGTTCAGATTACTGCAAAAGGAACAATTACCAAATGAACAAAGCACGCTCTCCATTTCTCTGCATCTCGCAATTTGAATGTTGTCCAAAGAAGGAGTAATATTTGACAGAGCCTCACATAAGCTTTCCCATCGTGCATTATAATCAATGTAGAGATTGGTAAGATCATTTGGCAGCAAATGAGGGGATAGCAAATGCGGGGATTCTTTGCAATCTAATAAATGTACAATTCGCTGGTGGTCACCACTTGGACCAATATGATCATAAGATTCAATAATCTCATCGTTATCCTCGATACTACCCAAATAGAGAAGATAAGATTTGGGTACAGAACCTGTGTTGCATATACTTGTCACAAAATTGTTATAGCTTTTGCAGTCATCAAAGCCAACCACAAAATATTCAAGAGTGGTCAGCCCTTGTACATCCTCTATTTCCACATTTGACAGAGTTGCGTAGAAGAGATTCAGATATTGCAAATTGGTCAGACCACGCAGCACCCTCCCTGATTCCAACCTCAACTTTTCATTGTAAGATAGATCAAGCCATCTCAAGTTTGTCAGCATTTCCAAGCCTAGAACTACCTCAACTTTAGTATATGAAATTATCAACCTTGACAATTTTTGAAGCCTTTCCAATGGAGGCACCTTTTCCAGAGCATAACATTTATCAAGCAGTAGAGAAACAAGACAAGTCAAGTCCGACAGGGAATCCGGCAGAGAGGTTAAACTGCCATTTTCAGATAGGTCAAGTATTGCTAGAGATTTCATGTGTGTGAAGAAGCATTCTGGGATGCTACTGATGCAATTATTACTCAGAATCAAGGTGGATAATCTTGGACACTTGGGTGATATACCCGCTGGGATTTCTTTTATCCTGTTTGTATCCAACGAAACCAACTCCAAATCAGCACTCCATTCATGCACGTGAGGTATTCCTGTCAATTCTTTACCACATCTAACTATCAACCTCTGACAAGCCATATTTCTTACTGAATTCTGTATATTCCAAAAACGACGCAATAATGAATGGTCTTCAAGTTCATTGAATATGGTATGGCCTTCATCAAAAATTTCTTCCAAGCTCCTCCTTCCATTATTTATGGTTCCATTGTCAACCAGATTCATTATCCTTTCATCAAAATTCCAGAAGCCAAAGTATAATGCACAATGCAAGAAACTATTTTGCAAGCGAGTGTCCATCAGGTTATCATAACTCGGTTTTAATACTTGAAATACCTCTTCTTCCATCTCTCCCCCCATCTCCCCTTTCTCAAGTTTATTCAACGCATGTCTCCACTGATGAATGCTATCAACGCCTTTCATGGTTCTAGCCATTACACTGATTGCAAGCGGTAAACCATCGCATTCCCTTGCAATAATCCCTGCAATCTTTAATATATTAGGAGGAAAGGTTGCAGGCGTTTTGTGATATTCACCAAGTCTTGCAAGAAATAACTCCAAACCTTCACTCTCAGAGAGAGGACGCATTGCTATTACATTACTTGTGGGGCAGTCCATCTGTCGAAGCACATGTTTCAACCGAGTTGTTATAATCAGTTTAGAGCCATTGATTCTACAACGAGGGATTCCCACCTTTTCCAGATCAATGAATTTCCAAACATCATCCAAAATAAGCACCCATTTTCCTTTTTCTGATAATGCGGATGACAAATGTGCAACTCTTATTCTCTCATTTCCACCAAGCTTTACACCAATTGCTTCAGCGATGTCTTCTTGAAGCTTTGAAATGCTGTATTCACGGGACACCGTGACCCAAATGACGCGGTTGAAAGTTCCTTTCCTTATGATTTGAGTTTCCATATAAGTTGCAAGACATGTTTTACCCACTCCTCCCATTCCATGTATCCCAATCATCAATGCTTTCTCGTCTCCAACAAGCTCCCACATCTTCTTAACATTTTTCTCAAAATCTTTACCAACAAATTCACTTGACAACACCACAGGCTTTTCCTTCTTAAGCTCGCTCATTTGTAAAATTAATGGCTGTATGAAATTATGAGATGCTCCCTTCACAAGATCAACAACTTTGTTTCTCAATTGTTGCAGTTCATTCAACCAATCATCAACTTGTGTCTTGCTCTGCTTGCCCTGAGACTTAAGCCAGTCTAACTCTCCCTTAATGTCGTTTTCTTCAAGGCTTAGATCATGCAGCAATTCAAGCAACTTTTTAATTTCATCACTTACAAAACCAACGTTGTTGCTTTGGACCACCGCTGCCGAGCCTATTACATAAAGTTCAAATTTCAAACGCACGTAAACAAATTTATAAAACATGAACTTCTAATTCAAGGGGAAATTTCTATAAAATTAAAACATAAACAAATGAAAGTCTATTCACCCATATTGAACTTACTTAGAATTACATCATTTATTGATTCTAACTTTTATATTCTACTAAATTTAATTTACCAATCAAATTATGGTGAGATTAAGATTAACCATATCTCTCTATAATTATTGTGCTATGTTTAATTTATCAATAAAAAATTTTTAATGAAATTTCACCCCAATTATCTTCACTTTCTAAATCTAGATTTATACACACACCATTTCCCTTTGTTCTTTATGCTTGAGAGTTGAGAATTTAACTGGAACTTTTTTATTCAGAATGATAACCATAGCTAGAATTTAACATATATATATGGGTAAACTACTAAAATCACATCCGAATTCTTTTGAATATTTACAAAAATAACTCTCATTTTTTATTATGACAAAAATGTTCTCAAACTATTTTAAACACGATAAAAATAACCAAAAAAAATATTTTTTTATAAATAGTAAGTGACTTTTGTATT
>NC_029788.2:130639619-130656701 GCF_000816755.2 Arachis ipaensis | reverse complement strand
TTAGCATAAAACCATTAATTTTTAAAAATAAAATTGTCCGATTTTTTTAATCATATTTATAAAAAAATCAAATCAAAATTCAATCTCTAAAACATCTTTTAAAAATATATATTTATCATAATTGAATATTTTTTTCTTGTAGCATTTCAAAATATTTCAAACACATTTTCATAGTTGTCAAAAGTGAGGTTATTTTTGTCAGCATCTCAAAAAATTAGTCGTTCATCATCATACACACTTTTGAGATCTAGAAAAAGAAATGATATAATTTATTAGGAGGAGTGCAAGGGGCCAGCAGATTTTGCGTTTTGTAACTATCAATTAACTATCAAGAGTGTTTTTAATGGTGTGAGATTTTATCTAATGGTAAAAAATTATTCATTTTTCTTTTGTTTGCTAGGTACCGGCTAAATTTCAATAAAAATGCTGTCCCAAGACTTTCTGATTTATTAGATTACTCAAATTATGGTGGAAGAAACAGAAATCTGGTTATCCAACTCAATGATGAATTGGTAGGAGCAAAAGGGGTGCTTACCTCCCGGCAAGTAGTTGATGTGTTCAGTATTATTGACATTAACTGGATGCTGCATTAAACCTCCAGGAAAGGCATCAACCATTTCATGATCTTCATGTTCAGCAGCCCCTTAATCAGTACAAACATGAGGCAGGAAATTAAAAGATCCAGTCAAGACTTTTATACTCCAACACAGTAGTTGGGTAAAAACAAATTTTGTAACAACTAACTTATGATCTACCTATCCGCTTAAATCCATGATGAATCAACTTAAGTTACTCTATTACCTTCCATTGGATTTGCAGTTTCTTGTGGTTGTGGATGATTATCATGAGGTGAAGCAGAGCATGCAGATATACCTTTTCCTGGGATTCGATCCACATGAGCTTTAATTCGAGAAGCACCTCCACTAAACTCACGTCCACAGCGCTTGCACTTCCACGTTCCGGCGTTTCCTTTTGTAACTTGATTCCAGTAATGTTCTTCCTTCGGTCTACCCATAACTCTTGCGTTCTTCTAATTCAACCAACAAAGTAAGATAGATTGATAAGTTACAAGTTAGTTATATCTACAGCTAAGTATATTCACGCCAAGAAGGTGGTTGACTTATAAAATGACAAAGACCAAGACTTGCAAAGGAGACTACACTTATTCAATTGAGCTATTATATTATGAATGAAGGAATTCTTTTTACTTTAAAATCAAATTAATGTTTCAAGCTATTATTACAAATTAAAATTAAGAAAAGGTAAAAGTAATTATCTAGCTACAATTTAATAGTTCTAATAAAAAAAAATTAAAATACATTTACCTATTTTTTTACTTATTATAAATACTATTCACAGTGATTCTATGACTGGTTTAAAAACTACTAAATAGATAAAAATTGATTGTACATAAAATTACGAACTCAAAAATTACAAACTAGTATGTGTATGTACATGTAAAAGTTCATAATGTGACCATATTTATTTTTTATATTACAAACTAGTATATGTATGTATATATGTGTTAGGAGACAGTAAATTTTGTGATTTATAGTCATTAATTAGTTATTAATAATATTTTTAATGGTATAAGATTTTATTTAATAATAAAAAATTATTTATTTTTTTTATGACTAAATACCGATCAAATTTTAATAAAAATGCTGGTCCTAGATTTTTTCTTATTCTATTATTATAATAAAGTGTCGCCTCCTACTCGTAATTCAGTCAAATGGAAAATTAGTGAATTTCTCTTCTCTTTCTCCTTTTACTGTGACTAGAATCTGCTCCTAATAATAATTCATCGTATATAAGAATTTTCGTATGTCAAGAGGCTCGTATGTATATGAAAATTTAATTACTTTATAAAATAATGAAATAACTAAGTTCTCTTGGAACAAAAGGTGTAATAATTAATGGCTTTCATGGTTCTACCCTATATATGCAAGAAGTAATAGCCACTTAACCATAGCCATATCAATAGAGCATATACACGTTGGATTTATATTTTCAGGAACATATATATACATAACATTTTAAACGTCCTACCTAGCTAGCTAGTTAGTTAGATAAAATCATTAATCAATAAGATACATATATAAGACAATATAATGCGTTTCTTTTTATTGGATAAACATTACATACAAAGCCAACGAGTAATAGCTCAAATGACATAGTCTCCTCATACTCAATTAAGAGGTTGCGCGCGAGTTCGAGTCTCATATCTTTGGTAAAAAAAAAAAAACATTACATACAAAAACTTACATCAATTTCTATTTGAAATTGCTGAAACACTGAAATAATACATCATTGAAAATAAGAGACCAAATTTATTCATTAATGTATTGAAAACTTTAACAAGTGGCTTAATTAGTTTCTCGTCGGAGCTTAATTATTGTGCGGTGGCGAGCATCTACGCGTGTAGGGGTTCTTGCATGGGGCTCAAGAATTTGGTTATGGGATTTAGGGTGGTGTATTGGTTGAGAATGGGTGAACCTAGTGTATTTATGCATGAATGGAGGTATCAGGTAGAAGGGCAATACGTAGGGAACGTGCCGGACACATGGCAGTATTTTGGCCAACACGTAAGAAGCGTATTAGACACGTGACAACATATTAGCCAACACATGGAGGACGTGTTGAAATACGTAGAGAGTGTATTGAATGATTTCCACAATACTGTAATACACTTCAAATATCAATATTCAACCAAAACAACGTCTCTATTTCCATATTAAAAATAATTTCTGTCAAGCTAAGAGTTGGAAAAGTAGATAATGTCCCTAAGAAACTATAGGGGTAGCCACATGCGTCATACTCAAATTAAATTATTAAGTGGCAAATTGACTTGACTAAAGGGATACTTTAGTAGTTTAGTTAATTTATTTACCTTTTAACATAAATTGACTTGACTAAAGGAATATTAATTGAGTGATCATAATAACTAATAGAATATTGTAAAATTATTTTTACTCTTTTTTTTTTTAAGTTTACAGTTTAAAATTAAAATTTCAAAATTTAGAAATTGAGTTTGCAATTTAAAATAAAAATAATTTAAAGAATTCACAAAAAAAATTAATTTCTTAGTTTAACTCTTGTCCTTATTAGGAACGAATAAAGGAAATTATTACTTCCGTCCAAATGAAATTTTAATCCGAATGAAATTGTTAGATAAAATCATTAATTAAGGATATTTGATTTGTCCTGTATGTGTTGGCTTGCGACTGAATGATATTATTTGAAGAATTTTCTTAGCTGCTTCTTATGTCATTTTTTTACCTGTGGAATTTGAGCATCTTACCAAAAACGTGTCAATTTCTAAATAATTTTAAAGATATTGCTACTGTTGCCGACAACAAATTCTTATATACTAATCACAAAATTTTTTTCCACTCCATAATTGAAGTTTCTTTTCCTAGTGATGATGATTGAATGGTTGTGATTCTTCTCCATATTTTCATACTTTATTATAATGGTTATTCCTTATATACTAATGACTGTAATGTCAATGAAACTATAACTTTTTTTACGTACTTTTTTAAATCTTATTTTATATTTATACCTTGTAGAATTTGAAGGTATGATTATGGGTATCAACATATCTTAGGGCAAACGGTCAATTTTGATTATAAAAATATCAGGACTATTAAACCATAGTGATTATTATTATGGTACTTAAAACGTAATGTTTAATTTAGTAGTAGCTATATAAGCTTGTAAGTTGTAACTAATGTAAAAGAAGTTTTTGGGCAATGTAGAAGAAGATGAGATTAACCATAACAGTGAAATCCATTTTCTTCAGGATTTGACACTAAATGATTATTGAACTTGTTAAGGCATCCCTTTCTTTCACAATACTACAGCTCCAAATTAAACTAGCTAGATAGTAAATGAATAATATTAAAACTTAAAACCGTAGAATTTGTATATGAATAATTTTATATCTCAATAATAAGTCCATATAAATCTTAAAACTCCTAGTATGTTAGATAAAATATTAAAATCATTAATCAAGAATATCCATCACTATGTGTATTATGCTTTAATTTGGGATTCATTGTTTGAAGAATTTCCTTCTTCTTATGTCATTTCCTACACGAGAGAGAGAGATGATTAGCCAATAAGACACAGATAAAGTGTATAAGTTGGACATACATTTAAAACTCATCATGAAGAGAGTTTTATTACGGTGGAAACTCAGGTGCGGTCGACTTCAGGTGAAGTTGATAGCGGAGAATCGTTAAATGATTTTACTGATTTGACTAAATTTTTATCTAACGACTCTCCGCTATAAATTTCACAGTCAACTCCATCTAAGTTTTCACCTTTTATTATTCACATGTTACTATTTATAGACTAATTAACAAGGAAAGCTTCTTCTTCATTCACTCCAATTTATTTGCCTTCATAGATATGCATCATCATGGTGGGCAGCGACGACTGTAGCCTGAACATTTTGGCGCTGGCGGCAGCCGTGGTTTGAGGCGGCACTCTCTGTAACCCCTATTAGGGGGACAGTTAACAATAGGATTATTAGGGTTCTTGGTAGGAGCTGTTACTACTGTATATGTTGCTGCTTTCTCTCCTGCATTCATTAGCACGTAGAACGTTACTAGATTTGTTTGTTAGAGTTATGATCATTTATGTACTTTTATAACACAGTATTATCAAAATTTTTATGCCTAAAAGATCTAAAATTTATTTAATTTTTTTATGGTCCCATCAAAAGAGAAAAGATTTAATCGCAATATAAGAGAAATAAAAAAAAATAAAGAAAGAAAAGTTACTGTGTATTTATATCTAACACATCCTTAGATATAAGAGTTTATTTTAGGGTCTTAGGTGTATAGAAGTGAAATTAAGAGAAATAAAATTTGGTTACTTAAAGATTAGAGAATAGTTAAAGAGCCTGGTCTTATGTACCTTTGACTTCTAGTAGTTCACGAGGTGCTAGAGTTGAAGAGGGTAGGAAGGGACTAAAAAATTTGGATATGGAGGTAGGATGAACGTTATACCTTAACGTGGTAATTTTTAGTGTTTTTTAAAATTACGAAAGGGACACAAATCGGACTCTTCTATTTGTATTTAAAAAGTTTTAAAAATTTGGAGTATATAAATCGGATCCACTGATTTTTGTTTAAAAAATTAAAATAATATTCGATTTCTGTACTTCAAATTTTTTTAATTTTTTAAACACAAATTGGACGGTTCGAGTACAAAAATTGGTATTTCTTAAAAATCAAATAGTCCGATTTATACTCCGTAAATTAAATTATCTCAAATTTTAAAAAAATATTACAGTAGATCACAATTTAAAAAAACACCATTGTTAACCCAATATTAAAAATAAAAATGTGTAGGAAGAGCATGGAAGCCAAAAGTAAATATGCAATAAAAATGGCCTTCATGCTGATTATATTAATGGAAACTACTTTAATATATATGTTGTCGCTTATCTTATTTCTCTTTCTTTTTGCATGATTATATATCCAACGGGTTGTGTATTTATATTGATAGTAGGGAGGAGATTCAATTATGGTAAAAACTCAAGTGAAGTCAACTTCACGTAAAGTTGATACCAACGGTTCTCAAATATCAACTTAACGTGAAATCGACTTCACCTGAATTTTCACGTTCAGTTATACATGTAGATGTTGAAGTCTAAATAAACGTAATATCTAAATTAGAAGACTTGGTCAGTGACATGGTGACTGCCCAATAATGACGTGCACTTTAATATGTACCCTTAAATGAAACTTTAATCCCAATTTGTTGGATAAAATCATTAATTGAGGATAGTGTAGGCTTAAACTATATTAATTATTTGAATAATTTTCCTCTTTTTTGGTTATTTTTCTACTTGTAGAATTTGAGCACCTTAATACAAACAAGTCAATCTCTAAATAAATTTAGAGACATTATTATTGGCTGACAAATAAAACTGAAATTACTAGCTATCTGGGTAATTTAGTTTTCGTAATACTAATAACTAAGTCACACTACTCTCACAAAATTTTATTATGTTAAATGTGGGACAGAGTAATACAACACGACACTATAAATAGAAATTCAATGAAAGATTTTTTTAATCGTATATTATTTTATATTTATACCTTGTGGAATTTGAAGGTATGATACAAATATGTTACGACAAAGTGGTCAAAGCATAGACTCGTATGTATATATAGAAGACTTGACAAAGTACAGCGACATTTATACTAATAAAAAGTATATTAACAAATAACAATGAATATATGCTAATTTTAGTGATTCATATATATAGATAGAGAAGAATTATTCAAATGCAATTGGGGACTAGCTAGCTAGTTAGCATTAATTTTCTTTTTAACTCATTATCATTTAGGAAATCTAGCTAGATAGTAGCAGAAAGTAATTTTTTATTTTATTTGATCATGACTTAGCTTATATATGCTCCAAAGATAAAAGGAAATCTAATATAAGTACAGAAAGTAGTGGTATTGATTTGTGTAACACCCTACCACACTAAGCTTTACGCTTAAGTCGTAAAACAAAGGTGGTGTGGTATTACGACCTCTAAAATAAAATGAGTACATATAATAGCAGAAGAATTATAATATGCTAGGAGCCTTGAAGAATAGGGGAAATAAAAATCGTGAGATAAAAGCGCAACGCTCAAGGAACGAGTTAACTTGCGTGCTAAGATCCTACCCACCTAATAAAGAATTTTGCCCTCAAAATTCAAATCTAGTTACCTGAAAAGAGATGTGGATAGTTCTTTTGCATATCTGATTCAAGTTCCCAAGTATGTTCCTCGATACCAGCTCGACTCCAAGCTGCTTTTACTAATGATACTTTCCTTCCACGTAATCGTTTAACACTGGTGTTATCAATTCTTACCGGAATTACTGGAAGTGTTAGATCTTCTCTTACTTGAATTGGTTTGGTTCTAGGACATGACTTGTATCAGGAATATACTTCCGAAGCTGTGACACATGAAACACGTCGTACAAATTCGAAAGATACGGTGGTAAGGCAATTCTATAAGCTACCGGCCCAATTCTCTTCAGGATCTCAAACGGTCCAATATAACGGGGATTCAGTTTCTTAGTTTTAATAGCTCTTCCCACTCCAGTGGTTGGTATAACTTTCAGAAAAATATGCTCCCCTTCCTCAAATTCCAAAAGCTTTCGTCTCTGATAAGCATAACTCTTCTGGCGGCTTTGGGCTATAAGCATTCGTTACGAATCTTCTTTATTTGTTCAGTAGTTTCAGCTATCATCTCAGGTCCTAACAAACTTCTTTCTCCAGTTTTATACCAACACAACAGAGATTGACATTTCCTGCCATGCAGAACTTCATATGGAGCCATTCCAATACTTGCATGGTAGCTATTATTATAAGCAAACTCCACTAATGGCATATACGGATCCCAACTCGCCGACTGGTCCAAAACACAAGCCCTTAGCATATTCTCTAAGGTCTGAATAGTTCTCTCTGATTTTGCATCTGTCTGAGGGTGATACGCAGTACTCAAGCTTAACTGAGTCCCAAATGCACGCTGAAAAGCTCCCCAGAACCTTGATGTAAAGTGGGAATCTCTGTCAGATATAATGGTAGAAGGCACGCCATGTAACTTGACAATCTCTTTGATATATACTCGAGCTAATTCTTCCATTGTGTAACTTATTCGGATAGGAAGAAAGTGAGCTGATTTCGTCAGTCGATCCACAACTACCCAAATAGCGTCACAACCAGATCGGGTTCTAGGCAACCCTATCACAAAATTCATTGCGATACTCTCCCATTTCCATTGTGGAATCTCCAAAGGTTGAAGGATCCCTGATGGTCTCTGATGCTCAATCTTAACCTTCTGACGCATTAAATATTTAGACACATGTAATGCCACATCATTCTTCATTCCTGGCCACCAGAACATTGCTTTCAGATCTTGGTATATTTTAGTGCTCCCTGGATGAATTAAAAATCCGCTCTTATGATCTTTCTTCAAGATACTCTGTCACAGGTCTCCAATATCTGGCACAATAATCCGGTTCTTGAACCTCCACAAACCATCCTATCCTTCTGACACTCTCCACTGTTTTTCCTGTTCAACTGCTGGTAATACCTTACGTAACGCTTCACTGTCTTGATGAACCTTCAAAAGTTCTGATTTAAAATAACTTGAAATCTGCAACTGACTCAAACATAGAATTCCAGATTCTTCTCTAACTCCTATATTCAAACCTTGAAATGCCTTTAGTAACTCTTCCTCTCATAGCATCATCCAAGCTGCATATAAAGACTTCCGACTCAAGGCGTCCGTCACAACGTTCGCTTTTCCTGGATGATAATTCAATTCAAAATCATAATCTTTTAGAAGCTCCATCCACCTCCTCTGACGCATATTCAACTCTTTCTGGTCAAAAAGACACTTCAAGCTCTTATGGTCTGAGAAAACATGAAACTTAATGCCATAGAGGTAGTGCCTCCAGATCTTTAAAGCAAACACAACAACAGCAAGTTCTAAATCATGTGTCGGGTAGTTTATCTCATGCAGCCTTAACTACCGTGAGGCGTATGCTACAACATTCTGGTGCTGCATCAGAACGCACTCTAAACCCTTCAGTGATGCATCACAGTACACTTCAAGCGACTCACTTGGTTCGGGCAATACCAATACGGGTGCAACAGTCAACATGTACTTCAATGCTTGAAAACTCTCTTCACACTCCGGAGTCCAGACAAAAGGCGTATCCTTCCTAGTCAACTTAGTTAAAGATAAGGCGAGCTGCAAAAATCTCTTAATGAATCTCCGATAATATTTCGCCAAACTTAGGAAACTCCTAATCTCTATTACTGAAGTTAGCCACTTCCATTTCATCACTGCTTCCACCTTAGCAGGATCCATAACTATTCCCTGCTTACTCACCACGTGACAGAGAGACTTTACCTCACTCTTCCAAAATTCGTATTTAGATAACTTACTGTATAACTTCCTGTTTTCTCAGAATTTGTAGCACAGTTCGCAAATGATCAGCATGCTCCTCTTCAGTCTTAGATTAAACAAGAATATCATCAATGAAGACAATAACAAACTTGTTCAGATACAGTCAGAAAATCCTGTCCATATAATCCATGAATACTGCTGGGGCATTAGTTAACCCAAAAGACATTATTGTATACTCATAATGACCATAACATGTCCTGAAAGCAGTTTTTGGAATATCTTCATCTCTAACCCTTATCTGATGATACCCGGATCGCAGATCAATCTTAGAAAACACACTTGCATCTTGTAACTGATCTATTATGTCGTCGATTCTAGGTAGTGGATATTTATTCTTCACAATAATCTTATTCAATTGCCGATAATCGACACACAAGCGCATACTTCCATCCTTCTTCTTTACCAGTAACACTGGCGTTCCCCACGGAAAAATATTTGGTCGAATAAAATGCTTACCCAACAGATCCTCCAGCTGAGCTTTCAGTTCAGCCATTTCTAAAGGTGACATCTTGTAAGGAGTAATCGAAATCGGACCGGCTCCAGGCACCAACTCAATTGCAAATTCAACCTCCCGATTAGGTGAAATTTCATTAATATCATCCGAAAACATATCTGGAAATTCACATACAATCATAATCTTCTCTAAACTCTGATTATCACCTGATATTCCCACAGTTAATAACATAATACCCTGACATTCAGTTCCAGAACAGTTTACTATCATAGAGTTCATATAGTAACTATTCACCACAACAGGTGCTTCTGACCCTTCCAGCATAAACTGTACTGACTCCTCAGAACAATCAAGCAAAACATGATTCTTAAATGACCAATCTCCCGACTATCACAGCGCGACCTGCCTGCAGGATACATCGTGTCCCCTGTCACCAATACTAAGCCTCACCTTGCAGCTGATAAGTTTCAAACTCAACCCTTTGCTCCTCATGAACCTGCAACGCCCTTTCCATAGCTTGGATCCAATTATCTGCATCAGTGGGATTTGAGGTTCCCCTAAAAGTCGAAGGGTGAACTTTTAGAAATGTAGCAAGTGTCATAGGACTGTCTTCATCATTATTGTTCCCATGATTATCCTGATTTATCTGGTTACCCAGTGCCTCAGCTGTTGCCTGCATAGCTGCAGCCATATTTCCCAGGGTAGCCATAAAGTCTACTGGATCAGTCTCTATGGGATCAGGAGTAATAATGCCTATCCTATCTCTACCTCACCCGCGACTGTGTCCGCAAGTCGACATATGGTCCTTATACACACTAAACAAGTGATATTAAGTTGATCAGTCTTAATATCGCAGGTCTAATGCTTTAAGTTCCAAATGCATGCTCACAAACGTTTATGCCATATATATCAGTCAGATATCCTAATAGCACATAAACACATACATAGAAAATGCACAGAAGCACAATCAGTCCGTCTTTCAGGCTCTATAGGAACGAACTGCTCTGATACCATAATGTAACACCCTACCACACTAAGCTTTACGCTTAAGTCGTAAAACGAAGGTGGTGTGGTATTACGACCTCTAAAATAAAATGAGTACATATAATAGCAGAAGAATTATAATATGCTAGGAGCCTTGAAGAATAGGGGAAATAAAAATCGTGAGATAAAAGCGCAACGCTCAAGGAACGAGTTAACAAGAATATTTAACCTTAAATCTAAGTACCATACTGCCTTTCCTCCATACCTCCAACTCCATCATGGATTTCCACAGACAAATAGACAGATAAAGACAAGCACAAGAAGGTTACAATTACTGCAAGTAACAAATACACATTTAACATGGCAAATACATATAGGCACACCCAATTAAAACACAAGCAAGTAATTCAAGTATTATGCATATGATGCATGCCTGTCCTATATTTGCCAATATAAAAAAGAAATTTTGGAAGAAATCTTAAAGACCATGAGCTAATATTATTTTAGATTAATTAATTAAACAAGAAAGAAAAAAGCCAGCCCCTTAAAAATTGAAGCCCAAAATGTATGGTTTTATACTACGTTACCAACAGAAAACTTCTGCCAACTCTTATTTATAACTGTGTTTAATGGAAGTGTTTTTGTGGATGTATCTAATAAAAATATCTTTTTTTATGATTCAGGCTAATAGAAGTGTCTTTATAGATATATTTTTTAAATGTATCTCTTTATACATGTGTTTAAAATATAATAATTAATTATTGTTAATAATAAATTGACAAATAATCTATTGGTATCCTATACTTTTTCTTTATACTTTTATTTCACAATTAAGCAAGATTACAACAAACTAAAAAAGCCATATATAAAAAGAGAGAAGAATTATTCATATATATAAAATGCCAAAGGCGAAGACTTGCAAAGAAGACCACTACTTATTTAATTTAGCTATTATATTATGAATTCTTTTTACTTTAAATGAAATTCATGTTCCAGCTCTTACTAAAAAATAAAATCCAAAAGGATAATGCATCATTTATTATATTTTCAATTTTTTTTACAAGGTTTATTGTTATTTGTTGAAATTTAGTTGTATAATCAATATTAAAAAGGAAACGAGGATCAACAATAATGTCTAAGGTTAGTTGTATAATTTAATTAACATATATAGAGCAATGAAAAAGTTTACTGTCTTGTCTCTTTTGCCATAACTTGACTGACTTCATTAAGATTGTGTGCATATGTGTGTAAAGGTTCCAAACTCATCAGGATAATATAGATAAGGATAGCAATGGAAATAACAGTTAGGAATTGTTTCTGTTATTTACTATAATAAGTTTAGTTAGATAATGCATTCAATTCGGTTACTGCTGGCTCTAGTAATAGTTTATTCTGTTTTGAGACTTCTTTGGCTATTCATATTGATGAGTTTGGAAAACTCTAAACTAAATTGATGATGATCAAATATTATTAACAGCAAAATTATTAAACTAATCTTGATTGATATGTTAATTAAATTAATTTTGTTGTGCAGGTTTTATTGGGCCCAAAAATAAAATAAAATACAACAAGCCTAAAAAAAGCTTTCCTATGTGTTCAATGCTTGATCCAAAAAAATTCATCAGGAAAGCAAATGTTACTATTGGGCCAGAATTTAAATAGTATCACAAGCCCAATTTGTTTTGCATGCATGGTCCGAAAGAAAATAAAATGGAATTGGGGCACAATGATGAAAACCCAACTCATTGAATTTGGTTGCATGCTTCCAACGGACTTCACACTTTAACTTGTAATGGAATTCAAATTTTATCAAGTAAAGTTAATGCAGTCCTTGAAAATATGAAAGAGAAAAAGTCAAGTGATTTGATGGCAATCAATGGTAGCTTACACGCTACTACACAAAGCATGGAGAAGTGTACCTAATTAATTTATCTATCATAACACTCATAGCTTTGTTTTATTTTCTCTTTCTTCTCTCTCTCTCTTTCGGACATTGTCCAGGAAACATTGGTAGCCATGGAAACAAAAATAAGCTACCGAAAGGAAGGGAGATCAAACATAAAGACCATCACAATGATGGCAAGAAAATATACAAAAATAAAAGTGAGCTGTGGCTGAGATCTTCTCCAAATATGGTTAGATTTGGTGAGGTATTCTCGAGCTCCTCATGCTCAAAAAGGTAGATGAAGATTCGGCCAGCAAGGAGGAGATTCTTGAAGCATGGCTTGTCTTTGATTCTGTTTAACCACCACAGGAAGTAGTTAGAGTGGCGAAGTGATGGTTAAGACAGAGATTGAAGCAGATGAAGTCATTATCATCATGAAGCATCAAGGGCCAGAAATCCATCTTGGAGAGCAAGCCAAGGATGGAGAGCTCGGATTGATGAAGGGTGATGATCAAGAAAGGACTAGAGGTAATTGCATGTTGGGTTTTGCATGGTTATCTCTTCTCTCTCTATGTGGCCGAACTAGTTCTGTTTGTTGAAGGAGGAAGAAGTTGGTTTGGGTGTTGGCTTCAAGTGTGGAGGCTTTCCTCTTCTATAAAAAGAGAGAACAACCACTGTTTGGAGCAAGGAGTTAGAAGTAAGCAGTGAGAGTGCAAGGCACAGGATTCTCAGAGCTACCTAAACTTACAGATTTTCTTCTCCTTCAATGTATTCAGTTTTGTATTTTTCTGTTTAATTTTGTCATGTCTTGAGTCTCATGAAAAAAGGCAAACAGTGAGGTTTGTATGAAAAAAGCCATAGAGCGGAAAAAGGGAGAGAGTGCAAAATTAAAAGAAAAAGCCATAGATGTCTTAGAGTTCCTTTGTTCATCTATGTTGTGTTTCATGATTCTGTGAGAATCCCCTTGTAAGTTGGGTTAGCACTTTATAGTTTGTAATCAGGTTGATTATAGTGAAATTCCATCATTGTTGTGATGGAGACTGGATGTAGGCTGCACTGCACTTAGCAGCTGAACCAGGATATATCTGGGTGTAATCTTTCTTCTCTCCTACTCCATTTCTGTTTTCTACTGTACATGAGCAAAAACTAAAAATGTCTCGTGCAAAGTGACGAGACAAAACAAAAAGTCTCGTGACTAGGGACGAGATAAAAGAAAAAGTCTCGTGTCCAGAGACGAGCCAAAACAGAAAAGTCTCCTCTAAATTCAACAAGTGTTAGCAACAAAAAAGGGGGCTAAGATTCAACCCCCCCCTTCTCTTAGCCACTGAAACCATCAATTGGTATCAGAGCTTGGTCTCAAAGAGATCAAGCTTTGCAGCTTGGAGCAAAGATCCTCATGGCAGAAAACAGTGGCGCAAATGTGGTGTCTTATAATCTAACTGAAGGTCAATCAAGCAACAGATCCGGCCCCCTCTTTTCAATGGGAAAAATTATACCTATTGGAAGGAGAGGATGAAGATATTTGTACAAGCAGTGGATTACAGACTATGGAAAATCATCTTGGAAGGACCACAATATCCAACTGTTACAAGTGCCGAAGGAGTTGTTTCTCTCAAACCTGAAGCAAGATGGACAGAAGAAGATAGGAAGAAGGTAGAGTTAAATGCCAAGGCAATAAATCTGCTCAACTGTGCTATAAGCTTCGAGGAGTACCGACGGGTATCAAGATGCACAACGACAAAGAAAATCTAGGACAAATTGCAAATCACCCATGAAGGAACCACCATTGTAAAGAAGACTCGGACAGACATGTTGAATAGAGAGTATGAAATGTTTGCAATGAAGGAAGGAGAGTCCATTGATGAACTGTTCGAACGGTTCAATGCTATCATTGTTGGCTTAGATGCTCTGGGAATTACACATTCTGAATCTGTGCTAGTGAGAAGAGTGTTGAGATGTCTCACAAAAGAGTGGGAAACTAAAGCTTTAATTATTTCTGAGAGCAGTAGCTTAGATTCCATGACACTTGATGATTTGAGAGGAAATCTTCTTGCTTTTGAAAATACCTATTTAAAAAAAAGATACAAAAAAAAAGGAATTGCTTTTTCTTCTGTGACTAACCCTCTGGATGATGAATCCAGTGATAACTCTTCTGAAAATGAGTTTGTGTTGTTTGCAAAAAAATTCAGGAAAATGGCTAAGCTCAAAGGCAAAGGCAGCAGCACAAGGAGAGTGAAGAAAGACCTTAGCAAAGTAACTTGCTACAATTGCAAGAAAATGGGGCATTTCAAATCTGACTGTCCCAAGCTGAAGAAGGAAGAAAAGCCAAAAAGAAGAAAGGACTGATGGCCTCATGGGAAGACTTGGAGAATGATTCTGATGATGATGATGAAGAAACCGAGACCAAGTCACAAACATGTCTCATGGCAGACCACATAGATCAGGTAGTCTTTCATAACCCTAATACTGAAGATCTTCATCTTATGATAGACCACCTCTCTGAAAAAATAAGATATTTTTTGCTGGAAAATCAAGAACTTGAACAACAAATCACCATTCTCAAGGCTGAAAACAGTTTTTTAAAAGAAAAAGTAAGAGAAGCCGAAACTGCTTGTGACCTTGTTGAAGAGAATAAGCAATTAAGAGCGCAAGTTAGAAGCTGTGAAAGTAACCATTCTGTTCTTGCATATGTGGATTGTTTTAAGCAAAATGAAGAGTTGCTTAAAGAGGTTAAAAGACTTAAGGAAGACTTAGCCAAGTTCACACAAAGTTCCGAAAGTTTAAATCACATCTTGGCTAGTCAAAAACCTCTTTATGATAAGGCTGGGTTGGGGTTCTATAAATCTGAAAATTCACATTTTGAAAATATTGCTTCATCTTCTAATGATACAAGATTTCAAGATCCCACCTACTTTAACAAAACATCAACTCCAAGATTTTGTAGACTATGCAATCGGAATGGACACTTTCCCATTCAATGCTTTTTCGGTGAAAGAATGGTCGGTGATAAGGTTTATAAAATTGTTTTTGATTACAATGGCTTAGGACATAGAAGATGGTTTAACGTAAAAGGATCTAAAAAGATTTGGATACCTAAGGTTACTTGAGCTTGTTTTGTAGGTGTGCCTAGCATCCAAAAGGAAGGAAAATATGTGGTATATGGACAGCGGATGCTCTAGGCATATGACCGAAAAGACAACCTTCTTCATAAAGCTTAATGAATATGATGGAGGGCTTGTCACTTTCGGTGATGATGCAAAAGGAAAAATTGTGGCTGTTGGGAAAGTGGGTAAAAATTTTTCATCTTGTATAAATGATGTTCTCCTTGTACATGGCTTGAGAAATAATTTACTTAGTGTTAGTCAACTTTGTGATTTGGGTTTTGAAGTTATTTTTAAGAAATTTGTTTGTTTAGTTGTGTGTGAGAAAACTGGGAATGTTCTTCTTGAAGCTAAAAGATGCAACAATGTGTATGGATTAACTCTTGAGGATTTAAAGGAACAAAATGTAACATGCTTTACATCTTTTGAATCTGAAAAATGGCTTTGGCATAAAAAGTTGGGACATGCTAACATGTATCAAATTTCTAAGCTAGTCAAAAGAAATTTGGTTAGAGGAATTCCAAACATCAAGTTTGATAAGGATCTTACTTGTGACGCTTGTCAATTGGGCAAACAAGTAAAATCATCTTTTAAATCAAAAGATGGAATCTCAACCAAAAGGCCATTGGAAATGTTACATATTGATCTTTTTGGTCCTACTAGAACTCAAAGTTTAGGAGGTAAACATTATGGTCTTGTGGTGGTAGATGATTACTCTAGATTTGGTTGGGTACTTTTCCTTACTCATAAGAATGATGCTTTTCATGCTTTATCCACCCTTTGTAAGAAAATTCAAAATGAAAAGGATTTGAAAATTTCTCATTTGAGAAGTGATCATGGAAGAGAATTTGAAAATCAAGATTTTGAAAAATTCTGTGATGACTTAGGGATTTCTCATAATTTTTCATGCCCTAGAACCCCCCAACAAAATGGGGTGGCTGAAAGAAGGAATAGAAGCCTTCAAGAAATGACTAGGGCTATGTTATGTGAAAGTGAAATTCCTAAATTCTTATGGGCTGAAGCTGTGAACACAGCATGTTATATTTTGAATAGAACAATCATTAGAAAAGGGTTAAAGAAAACACCATATGAGCTATGGAAAGGAACCCCTCCAAATCTTAAGTATTTTCATGTTTTTGGATGCAAATGCTTTGTGCTTAACAATAAGGAAAACCTTGGAAAATTTGATCCAAAATCATATGAAGGAATGTTTGTTGGATATTCCACTACAAGCAAGGCCTATAGAATTTATCTCAAAGAGCATAGAACCATAGAGGAATCCATACATGTTACTTTCTGTGATTCTAACTTAATTCCCAGTATTGTGAAGGATATTAATTCAGATTGTGAAGAGGCTGGAACAAATAAAGAAAATCCCAAATCTGTGCAAAATGAAGAATCTGTCAGTCCAGTTTTGTCTCGTCAGATTGGAGGAGATATTTTCATTTTGTCTCCTGAGCAGGCACGAGCAACTGAAACAGTGAGACCACCAGAAGTTCATCAAAGCTCTACACCTGTCCGAAAGCCTAGAGAATGGAAGTCTATGAGGGGTTATCCTCATGACTTCATCATTGGAGATCCCTCTCATGGTGTAACAACAAGATCCTCCACCAAAAGGCAAATCGAACCTAGCAACTTTGCTTTCTTGTCACAAATGGAGCCCAACAAT
>NC_029788.2:130636653-130639611 GCF_000816755.2 Arachis ipaensis | reverse complement strand
TCAAATCATGTTTTCAAATTAACTAAGGCTCTTTATGGTCTTAGACAAGCTCCAAGAGCTTGGTATGAAAGGCTTAGTGCCTTCTTGTTGGAAAATAAATTTCAAAGGGGTACCACCGATACTACTTTATTTATTAAAGCATCTAATGATGATATACTCCTTGTTCAAGTTTATGTTGATGACATTGTATTTGGCTCGGCCAACATTTCCTTGTGTGAAGAGTTTGGAAAACTCATGACTAGTGAGTTTGAAATGAGTTTAATGGGAGAGCTTACTTTTTTTCTTGGCCTCCAAATTAAACAAACTCCTAGTGGAACTTTTATTTACCAAGGAAAATATGCAAAAGAACTTATTAAAAAGTTTGGCCTAGAAATTTCCAAAGCAATGGGTACTCCAATGCATCCTAACACAAAACTTGAAAAGGATGACGATGGCTAAGATGTGGATGAAACAAGGTATAGAGGAATGATAGGTTCACTCATGTACCTTACCTCTTCTAGACCGGATATTGTTCAAAGTGTGGGTGTATGCTCAAGATTTCAATCTCACCCAAAAGAATTCCATCTTACGGCTGTGAAACGCATCATTAGATACATTAAGGGAACTTGTGATTATGGCTTGTGGTATCCTAAATCTGATGAATTTTGTGCAGTAGGATTTTGTGATGCAGATTATGCGGGAGATAGAGTGGATAGAAGAAGCACGTCCGGAATGTGTTGCTTCCTTGGAAGCTCACTCAACATGTGGTCAAGCAAGAAACAAGCCACAGTGGCTTTATCCACCGCTGAAGCATAATACATTTCCGCATCTGCATGTTGCACCCAATTAATTTGGTTAAAAACACAATTGGAATATTACAAATTAAAAATCAATAGTATACCCTTATTTTGTGATAATATGAGTGCTATAAACATTTCAAAAAATCTTGTTTTGCATTCAAGAACTAAGCACATTGAGATAAAATATCACTTTATTAGGGAACATGTGCAAAAGGGTACTATTGATATTTAATTTGTAAAATCTGAAGACCAAATTGCTGATATTTTTACAAAACCCCTCTGTGAAGACAGATTCTGTACCTTGAGAAAAAATTTGGGAATGTTTGATTTAAGTTTCATTGAAAACTTGTGAATTTTTTACTCTGCCCAGTTTTGTCTCGTAGGTTTGGACGAGATAAAAATGCAAGCTTGTTGGAGGAGCTATGATCAAGGGGGAGGCAACGCAGAATTCAAATTTTATGGGCCCCACCAAAATTTCTTGACCCCACATTAACAGTTATGGTAGTTATCTCTCTACAAATAAGAATCTTCTTCTTGTGTCATCAAATCCTTTTGGAAGTGGTTATTGTCAAATCAAAATCTTTCTCTCCATCTAATCCCTTGATTTAAGGCAACAACTTTTCTATTTTAGATTTCAAAAGTTAAAAGGGAAATCATTTTTTGGGTAATAACCACCCATAATGGTCATTAACCGCCCACTAATGGTCATTACTCACTCCATATTCTCTCTCCAACCTTCATTTAATGCGTCACTTACCTTACATCTCCCTTCCACTCAATTCGGTTATCTCCATAACCTTTCATATTTCATTCCTCCATCACCATGAAAAAGAAAACCGCGCCAAGAAAAAAGTGAAAGGCTTCTATTCTCTCAAAAACAGTCTACTCCACAATCACACACACACATTCACATCCATTCTACATCATCTTCATCACCCTCACCCCCATCAAAACGCACAGACACAATGAGAAGAAAAGTCATTGCCACAAAAACCTCCTCAAGGAAGAAGAAAAGTGTTCCCGTGACGGAAGAAGAGGAGTCTCATACTTCTCCCATTCCTTCCCCTCCACAATCACCACCAAAGAGATCAACTCCCCATGCATCCGGGAAGAGTGCTCAAAAGTCGAAGGGTTTTGCTCTTCATGACACCACCGAACCACCAAACTTGGAATCCCTAGAATTCAGAAACAAGTATGGCAAGACTCACTCCCACTTTGATCCTAGCAGATTCAACTCTTGCACTTCTTTTGAGTTTCACAATGAGGTTATGGAAAAACGTCATCTATGTACAACCTATCTTGTGAATCTCGACACTCTCACTAACAAGGGCATCAACATCTCCTCTCTGTTTGAACTCCTCAACTGGAAGCCCCTTCTTCTGATTCAGAAACCAGTCTATCATGGCCTCGTCCGAGAGTTCTACGCCAATATGCAACTCATTGATGGCACTCTTCATTCCTATGTCAAAAGGGTTCAAATAGCCCTTGATTCTGAGACCATTGGAGCGGCCCTGGGCTTCAAGGATGAAGGACCACGAGCATATATGGTAGACAAATGGGACACACAAGTTGGCGTTTCATACAAAGCAGTTCTTCAGCACATTTGCGAGAACCTTTCTGGCTTGCATGGAACGATTCCAACCCACAAAGCTCTAGGACCAGTCAACTCTCTGCTCCACCGAATCATCACCCATATTTTGACTCCCCAAAGTGGCTCACACAACCGAGTAACATTTTCTGACTGTCTCATCTTATTTGCTTTGGTTACCTCTACTCCTATATCTTTTGGCTATATTATGATTAGGCATATGTGGGATTCTGTTAGAAGCACCAAAAAGGCTAACCTACCTTATGGCATGTTTTTAACTAGAATTTTTGAATACTTTAAAGTTGATCTATTGAATGAGGCAGTGGAAAACAAAGTATCCTCCATTAGAGGAGGAGGAGCGACTAAAGGAACCAAAGGGGGCAAATCTGTGGCTTCAGACAATGACAATGAGACTCGGCCAGAGTCTTCCAAAACAGTCAAATCCATCAAAGAAATTTTGGGTGAATTCTCCAACATGGCAGATATGATGATTCAAACTCACAAAGAGACTCGCAAGCAAGCCTCTGAGAGCGAGAAAGCTTGGAAAAATTGCAAAGAAAGGGTCGGCCTGATGCTAGCATCTCTTAAGGA
>NC_029788.2:130623996-130635896 GCF_000816755.2 Arachis ipaensis | reverse complement strand
CTTATGGTATGTTTTTAACAAGAATTTTTGAATACTTTAAAGTTGATCTATTGAATGAGGCAGTGGAAAACAAAGTATCTTCCATTAGAGGAGGAGGAGCAACTAAGGGAACCAAAGGAGGCAAATCTGTGGCTTCAGACAGTGACAATGAGACTCGGCCAGAATCATCCAAAACAGTCAAATCCATCAAAGAAATTTTGGGTGAATTCTCCAACATGGCAGAAATGATGATTCAATCTCACAAAGAGACTCGCAAGCAAGCCTCTGAAAGCGAGAGAGCTTGGAAAAATTGCAAAGAAATGGTCGGCCTGATGCTAGCATCTCTTAAGGAGGATCTGGAAGGTGAAAGTGAAGGAGGCGCTGAGGAAGAAGATATTAATTTTTCTGATGATTAAATGACTGTTTTTACTCTGTTTGATATTGGCTCCATTAGGCTCAATCTGTTTTTTTGTGGGAGCATGACTTGATACTCACTGCTCTAGGATAATCTCTAGGATAATGTGATATACTTTTGCTACTTTACTTTGAATATTTTGCTATGTTGATCATGTTTTGTGCAGGTGCCCCCATGATGAAAAAAGGGAGAGAAAATTCATGTTCCAAAATTGAAATTGGAACAAAACATTCAAAATTGAAAATTTATGATCACCCTTGATTCAAAGAATGCATGTGTTCAAAGAATGAATATTGTTATAGCATTTGTTTTACTATGGTCACTGCTGTTTGAACTGCATGAAGCATTTGGTTTATCATGATTAGTTAATACTCATTTGGCATTTGGTTTATAATGATGTTTGATTTATCTTTGATGCCTGGCTGTTGATTCATCATTGATAAACTTGTTGGATTGAAAACTTATTTTTGGCAATTCCTTTAAATTGTGTAATATATTAAAACTGCCTTGTTTTGATCATGTGTACTTCAAATATTTTTTCCATCATTTTGTTTTGCTCTGATATACTAACAAGAAATGTTTGGAAAATATTTGGATAGATTTTTGTTTAAGTTTGAGCAGAAAATCAATTTATTGATAACAAATGAGTTTTGATTATCATCCAATTCTACTCATAAATCAAGCATTCAACATCTCAAAATAAATATGTTGAATAACATTGTTACTTGAAGCTTGATTAAAATTGTTACAGGTTAGTGCTTCCCTTGGTAAAAACATCATATATTAAGGGGGAGCCATGTGACAATTAGAAAGGGAGAGAAATTCAAATCTTCAAAGGGAGTACTTTATACTCAAATCTTTAAATTTCTTTCCATTTCAATTTTAATAAAGTTTGTCATCAAGGGGGAGATTGATGAGTTTGGAAAACTCTAAACTAAATTGATGATGATCAAACATTATTAACAGCAAAATTATTAAGCTAATCTTGATTGATATGTTAATTAAATTAATTTTACTGTGCAGGTTTTATTGGGCCAAAAAAAATGAAATACAACAAGCCCAAAGAAAGCTTTCCTATGTGTTCAATGCTTGATCCAAAAAATTCATCAGGAAAGCAAATGTTACTATTGGGCCAGAATTTAAATAGTATCACAAGCCCAATTTGTTTTGCATGCATGGTCTGAAAGAAAAAAAATGGAATTGGGGCACAATGATGAAAACCCAACTCATTGAATTTGGTTGCATGCTTCCAACGGACTTCACACTTTAACTTGTAATGGAATTCAAATTTTATCAAGTAAAGTTAATGCAGTCCTTGGAAATATAAAAGAGAAAAAGTCAAGTGATTTGATGGCAATCAATGGTAGCTTACACGCTACTACACAAAGCATGGAGAAGTGTACCTAATTAATTTATCTATCATAACACTCATAGCTTTGTTTTATTTTCTCTTTCTTCTCTCTCTCTCTTTCGGACATTGTCCAGGAAACATTGGTAGCCATGGAAACAAAAATAAGCTACCGAAAGGAAGGGAGAGCAAACATAAAGACCATCACAATGATGGCAAGAAAATATACAAAAATAAAAGTGAGATGTGGCTGAGATCTTCTCCAAATATGGTTAGATTTGGTGAGGTATTCTCGAGCTCCTCATGCTCAAAAAGGTAGATGAAGATTCGGCCAGCAAGGAGGAAATTCTTGAAGCATGGCTTGTCTTTGATTCTGTTTAACCACCACAGGAAGTAGCTAGAGTGGCGAAGTGATGGTTAAGACAGAGATTGAAGCAGATGAAGTCATTATCATCATGAAGCATCAAGGGCTAGAAATCCATCTTGGAGAGCAAGCCAAGGATGGAGAGCTCGGATTGATGAAGGGTGATGATCAAGAAAGGACTAGAGGTAATTGCATGTTGGGTTTTGCATGGTTATCTCTTCTCTCTCTATGTGGCCGAACTAGTTCTGTTTGTTGAAGGAGGAAGAAGTTGGTTTGGGTGTTGGCTTCAAGTGTGGAGGCTTCCCTCTTCTATAAAAAGAGAGAACAACCACTGTTTGGAGCAAGGAGTTAGAAGTAAGCAGTGAGAGTGCAAGGCACAGGATTCTCAGAGCTACCTAAGCTTACAGATTTTCTTCTCCTTCAATGTATTCAGTTTTGTATTTTTCTGTTTAATTTTGTCATGTCTTGAGTCTCATGGAAAAAGGCAAACAGTGAGGTTTGTATGAAAAAAGCCATAGAGCGAAAAAAGGGAGAGAGTGCAAAATTAAAAGAAAAAGCCATAGATGTCTTAGAGTTCCTTTGTTCATCTATGTTGTGTTTCATGATTCTGTGGGAATCCCCTTGTAAGTTGGGTTAGCACTTTACAGTTTTGTAATCAGGTTGATTATAGTGAAATTCCATCATTGTTGTGATGGAGACTGGATGTAGGCTGCACTGCACTTAGCAGCTGAACCAGGATATATCTGGGTGTAATCTTTCTTCTCTCCTACTTCATTTCTGTTTTCTACTGTACAGGAGCAAAAACTAAAAATGTCTCGTGCAAAGTGACGAGACAAAACAAAAAGTCTCGTGACTAGGGACGAGATAAAAGAAAAAGTATCTATACGTCGGTTCTCCGTTAACCTCGCTGTGCCCCGTAGCTTTGGCTGAGTCAATAATATCTTTGTGAACCTGGACCCGAGCGTGGTATTTGCAAAAGGGACTCTGACGCCCAAGTCAGTAAAAAAATAAATAAATAAAGAGTGTATATGATTGGGAATATAGCTCCGAAGTATGTTATTTTTGGGACGAAGTATTTCTGTCTTGTGTGTTTCTACTTATGCCTTTATTCGTTTTATAACTTGGTTTGTAGTTTAATGGTCAGTTTCTTTCGAGATTTTGGTGAGTGAACTGGTTCTGAGATTTTGGTGAGTGAATTGTTAGAATAGAGCCGTTACGCCGAGGTATGATTCGGTTTTGTCCGAAATTTTAGAGGTATAGTACACATATTAAGAATAAGGTTGAACACGCTGATACATGATGATATTTAAGTGTGTCCAAGAATGTCCAAAAAAAATTTTATTTTTTTATTAAAACACACTTAGACACAACAGACACACATATTGAACAAATATTATCATATCTAAAATGTGTTTGACATAAAAACACAAGTGTCCATACTTCATAGCTTTCAATTATATACAACGTATCTATATTTTTACATGAGAAAGTCAATATTAAATTAGATTATTTTTATAAGTTTAAAAAATCATTAAGAAGCCGCTAATAAGGACAAAAACTGTGACTAATGGCTTTCATGGTTCTACCCTGTTGATGCAATAATTAATAGCAAGTTAACCGTAGCCATGCATGTCAGTGTAGTAATCTAATTTAGAGAACACATACACGTTGGATTTGTTAGATATTTTCATCAGGTCCCTACTAATTAATTTAAAGCGTCCTAGTTTGTTAGATAAAACATAAAATCATTAATCAAGAATATCCATCACTATATGTATGCTTTGGGATTCATTGACTCATTGTTTGAAGAATTTTCTTCTTCTTATGTCATTTTTTACTAGATTTATTTTGAAATCTGACATACACTGACATCAAAATACATTATCCAATAAGACACAGATAAACTCTGTAAAACTTCAACATTTAATTAAACTCATCATCAAGAGAGTTTTATTATTTACATATCACTATATAGACTAATAATGAAAGCTGCTTCATCACTCATGAGTGATAAAATCTAATTTATTTATTTTCATAGATATGTGTATACGATAGAAACTCACTTATAGTTGTTTTCATATGAAGTTGATAATTGATAATTATTAGATGATAATTTAATCGAATATATTAAATTATCTAACGTTTTTCGACTACCAACTTCACATTAAGACAACTGCATGTGAGTTATACAGATTGATTTTTATTGATGGTCATCATTTGCAGCCACGATTGTACACTTTGTTACATTTTGGAGATGGCGGGTTGAGGCACTTTTCATAAGGCGTATTTGGTGGACATTTAACAGCAGGCCCCTTTGGGTTATTAGGGTCAACTACTACTGTTGTTGCTTTCTCTCCTGCATTCATTAGTACACTCTCCATAATTTATACTATAGAATAATCATTTTATATGAAATGACAACCATATATTATATATATATATCTTCAAATTAAATGCCACAGCACAATTATGTTAACTAATTCAACAAAAAGATATATACCAATTAAGCAATAGTGAGGGGAAAACGGTTAGACAAAAATAATAGAACGAAATTTTGGTGCTGATACATGTATTAGACAAGAAATTCTTAAGTACTTCGAGATCAAAATAAATCATAACACCTTACATCAATATTTGTATTTCAAACAATTAAAACGTACTTAAAGAGTGTGTTTTTACCTTTGACCGCTACCAGTTCACGGGCTGCTAGAGTTGAAGAGGGTAGGAAGGCCATGGAAGCCAAGAGTAGGAATGCAATGAAAATGGCCTTCATGCTGATTAATGGAAACTACTATTGTAGTGTAATTTAATTTCTTTTTTGCATGGCTATACATGCTATGCTGTTGTGTATTTATATTGCTCAAAACCCGGGTATGGAGGGGAGGGAAGAAATCCAATAATGCATGTAGATGTTAAGTCTAATTAAATAAACATAATAAATAAATTAGAACTTAGAAGAAGACTTGGTCAGTGACATTGACATACATGACTGGTCAATGATGACATTTTAAATATGTCCCGTTATATGAAACTTTAATCCCAATTTGTTAGATAAAATCATTTATTAATAAGGATAGTGTAGGCTTGGGATTGGATGAAATTTAAACTATATTAATTATTTGAATAATTTTCCTCTTTTGTGTCATTTTCTACTTGTGGAATTTCAGTACCTTACTAAGAACATGTCAATTTCTAAATAAACTTGGATAGAGACATTACTATATTATTGCTCGACAACACTGAAACTTTTATACTAATAATCAAACTTTTTCTTTCCACTCAATGATTGAATGGTTATGATTCTTCTCCAGGGTTATATTGTAAAATTGATAAATACTCATGCACAGTCATTTTTATGTAAAGTTAATAACTAAAAATCGTTAAATAATTAATAAGTTTGACTAAATTATTCTCTAAAAATTTTCAACTATTAAATTCATATAAAAAAAATAACTACACAAGTTTGAATGATACAACACAACATTATAAATTGAAATTCAATAAAAGTTTATTTTTTAATCTTAAATTATTTTAGTGAAAAATTCTAAACAGCTCTTGACAGTTATCTCAAAAGACAACGAGACCCTTAAAAAAAATATCCAATCTGGCCCTGAGCTTTACTTTTATGGGACTAATTAGTCCCTGTATCAGTGTTTTTTTTTTTTGACACAGAAACTAATCAATCCTATAAAAGTAAAGCTCAGGAGTTAGGTTGAATATTTTTATTTATTAAGAATCTTATAGTCTTTTCAAGATAATTGTTAAAGTTCGAGTTGGGTAATCACTCGTTATTTTATATTTATACATTGTGGAATTTGGAGGTATGATACACATAAGTTACAACAATAAAGTGGTCAAATGTGATGGCCAAATATAGCAGGACTATCAAATATATATATATATAGAAGACTTGACAAAGTGCAGCGAAATTTATATTAAAAAGTATATTGACAATGAAATATATGCTATTTTTAGTGACTTCACGTATAAATGAAGAATTATTGGGGACTAGCTAGCAATAATTTTCTACGACAACTATTTCTTTTTAATTGATCATCAGTTAGGAAATCTAGGTAGTAGCAGAAAGTAATGCTCTTGGTTTTACATACCAATATTTAAAAGTAAAATTTTGGAACAAATGTAATTTTATTTTATTTGATGATGACTTAGTTATATAAGCTCGCTCCACAGGAAAAAAGGAAATCTAATATTTAAGTAGCAGAATGTAGTGTAATTGATTTGCCAATACAAAAATGAAATTTTGGAAGAAATCTTAATGATCTCGAGCTAATATATTTTAGATTAATTAATTAAACAAGAAAGAAAAAGCCAACCCCTGAAAATTGAAGGCCAATATATGGTTTTATTTCACAGGCACTATTAAGTTTACAAGAAGCTCAAATCTAACACGCTAGTTAATATATTACAAGTTTATGCATTTGGATACAAGGCACACAAATTAAAACGAAACACTTTATATATGAATTATTATTATTGCTTCTTCTTTGACCTCAATTAATTAATGAAGAGTTAAATGCTTAATTATTAGGTGGTGGAGAGAAAAAACGCTTGTATGGATTATTATTAGTACATCCTCTATAAGAATTGGGAGGAATAGGAATAAAGCAATACAAAAAAACAGCTCTATGGTAGCGTTTGACAAAGATCGGGAGACTGAAATTCAGTATCATGTTTATTGGTTTAGAGATTGATACTAAAATTTTAGTATTTTAATATTTTTGAAAAGTAGGGGACACAAAAGACTAAAATTTTTAGAGATGGAGACTGAAACTTTAATAACATTTTATACCTAAAATATTTTTATTTCAATTAATTAATTCCAATTTTATCTTTTGTGCAAATTAAATTAGAATTTCATTCTTATTTCAATTTCTGTCTCTTACTTTACACTAACAGAATATTAAAATTTATTTCAATCTCTATTTGTTAGTCTCTATTTTTCAGTCTCAATCTTTCTGTCTCTATCTCTCTACCAAACGCTACCTATAAGACATGAGGCTTAGGATGTGAATGTGGTGGTCCTCCTCCTCCTCTTCCTCCTCCTCCTCCTCTTCTGTATGGATCCGGACGTGTAGGATGAAAGCGAACAGGATTAGGAGGTGCATGTACTCCTCCAACTCTTTCTCTTTCATATGGATCATTGTCCATATAAGAATTAGGAGCTCTTCTTCCTCCTCTTCTATATGCTTCTTTCTTATCACCACCTGCATATATATTATATAAGTAAGAAAAATTACAGGCCATTCACAATTTTTTTTCTTATATTTAAATTAATATTAATTAATTTTTTTTATAATAGAACAAACATAATACTGAGTTTCAGTCTCTTCTCTGTCTCTAGCATTATTTTCTAATAAGATTCATATTTTAAATTGGCTTTTAATAATTTTTTGATTTTCTAAAATTAAATAATAAATAGTTATATTCTTTAACAATCTATAAATGATTAGAAGGAGATAAGATATATAAGAGTTCTTACGCTTCCCTACTACTGGAGCTGCAAGTGTTGAGGAGGGAAGGAATATTACCGAAACCAAAATCAAGAATATTGCAAACAAAATTGGCTTCATCTTATGATATGATATGATTATTAGGAGATCTTTTTTTGTGAGTGAAGATGAGACTACAATTTTCCTTATGCATGGCGATATCATCGTCATCATGTATTTATAGTCTTACAAGGTTGAAGGGTATTCAAGTAGATATGTCTTGTAATCTTAATATTTTGCATATTATTAGCAGCCACATGCGTCCTACTCATTTAGACTAAGTACACCAATGACAATTTTTGATAACCCTACATACACTCGATAGATCAATCTGTAGTGGGTTGCATGTACCAACTTTATTTCATAGTCAAGTCGTCACAAACAAAGTTATGTATTTTATATTAGCCGCCCTTCATTAACTCAAATTGTTCAGAAAGTTGAATTGCTCATTCACAAAATTAGTCTTTTATTATTTCACTACAAGAGACACGCTGAATAGCGGCGGTTTATTTAGGAATTTGCGGCGGTTTTAAACCGCCGCGGAAACTTATATATTGAATATAAATTAAAGGGCTTTTTCCTTAAAGAAGGCATCTCTCCTCAGTCTTCCAATGAGCTAAAGAATATCAGATCAGTGGCTTACCAAGGTCCTCGGCTTTCTTCAACTTCTCATTTATCATCTTTTGTGTTCAAGGGTCAGGAGCAGCAACAGGAATGGGAGCCAAAGGAGGTGGATTTGGCAGAGGTTGAGGTAAAGATGCCCTGTCTTTGTTAAAGGCATCTAACATGAGCATGGACTGTTTGGAAATTGTTAGAAAGTCAAAAGAATTGTTAGTATGCTCCTCTAAAATAGTGATCAGACAACTATCTTAATAGTTTAATGACAAAGGTAAAACAACAAAAGGAAAAAGGTCAAACAATGATCCAGAGTTTACAACACTGATAACGACACATGGATCTTAGCATTCAAGGGTGATAACTAATAACTGACCTGCTTGTCTTGCTCTTTTAGTTCTAAGTTCTTCCACAACCTCTAAAGCATGAATCTTGAGATCTTTCTTGCCTTTAAGATCTGCATCCAAAATTTTTTACACAGTAGAAAGATAAATAGAGAGGCACTCACCCCATTCGCTGTGCTCCTTTCATTCTGCATTCATATTCAACCTTTGCACCTAGCATACTTTCAAAAGGGTATGTTTTTGAATGCAGCATAGTCAACAAAAGGGCCTATTCAAGACAGACAAGAAAGGTTCAAGTATCAAGATTTTATCATTTTGCACCTAGACCCAACGAATGGTAGTAATATACTTAACAACAGTGTATCAGACAGCCTCGCTAGAAATTTGAGTCATTGGACTATTAACTGTGCAACGAAGATGGATGTACCTGACAAGCAACCGATGCAGCCTCCTTCATGAGCTTTAGCTCAGCTGGTAACTTTATCCATGGCAACTGATGTGTATAAATAGATGAATTAACAAAAAGAACATTGTCCTGAGTAGTTTAATTAACAAGAAGGAAAGGATCTGAATTCTGATCTCACTCACAGTTTCATTTTATATATAATATATTAATAACTATTGTTAAACCTATTACTAACTGTTGGTATGCTAAGTCCCGATCACTAACACAAAAACAAAACAGTAAATTGATACCAAATCAAGAAGAAAAGGATTAATGTGGACCAATTTGAATTCTGAATCCAAAAGGAAAACAGAACAAAATAGAAAGAGGGGTTTTGTACATACCAGTAATCTAAACGAAGAAGTTGATCGGTGATGGACCCACCGACAACGGGAAGCGCGATGCAGCTGGTACTGACGGGCAGAAAGGAACGGCGGCGAGGATTTGTGCGCGGAGGTGTGTTTCGCGCCTCTGCCCCTTTTGTGTTCGCACGAGGAAGATAACAAACTACGAATCTGATAATTCATATGTTATCATCATAGCCCTTTAACATCTAAGACCTTTTTCATTGGTTATTATTATCTAGTTTTGGCAAAAGGAGGTAGCAATGTTAAAGCAACAATTGCATAACTCAAAAATCAAAATCAAATTAGTGCCACGACTGGTGTGAACAAACTTAAAGGGGGGCATGATTGTGCTTTGCTTTCTATCAACACTGAAGATATCAAATGCTATAAAGACTAAACAAACAACTTTACAAACAATTGGTAGAACTAAACATAAAAAATACCAAAATAAAGCATAAACAGCAAATAATAAATTAATGTGTGTTTCCAGTCTCAAACAGAATTAGTATCTAGCACACATTTTATTAGTATAGTTTAAAATGAGGTGTGAGCATTTACCCATAAGAAGCAATAGAGATTTTATTCTAATCATGAAGAGTGAAAGTACACCATTCAAAGACTTCTATAAATGTTCCAAACCAAGAAAATGAATCAAAATGTTGAGGCTCCTAATCAGAAGATAAGTTTCTTGGTATCTATGTCATCTTCAGAGATATTCAAATCAATTATTATCATTATCATTATCATTATTAATAATGATAATAATATGAATCAAACCAAATCAAGTGATCATATCAAAATGAAGCAAAATGGAAGTATTTAATCAAATATGATGACACATTATGGAACAGACTCTAACCATTTAGCCATAATTAATTAATTAGTTTCAACTCACACACAAATCATCATCTTCACTTCATCAAGTCTAGGTTCAGCTTTACCATTTCATTGCAAAGATCAGCACAATTCTAGTAATCCAAAACCATAAAACTAAGTTCAACAACAGCTTCTTTACTTATCCTTTTAATACCGAAAAAAAAAAGCAAAATGTACAGGAAGAGAGAGACGGAGAGTACAGACCAAGGGAACTAAGGAGAGGATCTGCCACCTCCGGTTACCGCGGCCGCCGCTTGTCGTTCACGGAGCCACAGCTGATTTCTTCAGCCGGGCACGCGCCCTTTATCCATCGCCGCGGTCACTCCCTTCCCTGTTCGCTATTTCTCTTCACTAAAAACCTAAAAGTGGTATTTGGGGCAAGAGAACAAGCATTTGGAGAGGAAGAGAGTGTGTGTGCTGCGGCTTTGGTTGATACTTGATTGTGTTCTGTCAATGAAGCCCTAATTAATTTTTTGGACTAACACGAAGGATGGAGGGGGAGAGAAGGAAAGGGAAAGGGGTTGGGGGTTGTGCTCTGCTATTTTCACCTTTCACTTTTTAGTTTGTGTGTTTTGGAGTTGTCTGATAGAAATGGAAAACAAAAGGAAAGGAAAGGAAAGGCCAGGCCAGTAGCGCCCAGGGTTATTCGATGCGGTGGTTGCCCAAAACCGCCTCAGGTCAGAACAATTGGAGCGAGGCTTAATTACGCATTAGGAACCGCATCAATTCAATGAAGCTGCAGCGGTTTGGGACAACAGCCGACAATCTTTGGCTGCTAAGTCCCGTGTCTCTTGTAGTGTTTAAAGTGTCAAATAATTTAATCAAATTTTTTTTTAAGAAGAATTAATACTTTAACACTTTTTAAAAAATATTAGAGATTATTAATTTATTTAATATTCTAAAAAAATAAACCTTATTACCTTAGTTTATCCAGAATAAAAATTAATAAGAACCCATTTGATATTTCACTCAAATAACAAATATAACACACAAACATATCTTAATAAATTTATCATGATTTTTCTGCATTCTTGCGACAGCTAGCAACATGATGCTTATTGCTTAGTGTAGTGTAGTATCTTCTTGACTGAGTACTACCTGAAGGGAATAATGAAATAATCATCAAAACTGGTGGTGTTAGTTTTAAGGGATTATTTTGTTTAATTATGGTGTAGTGATTTTCAAGTTGACTTGACTATATATATGGACGAAAATTCGTTTAGACAAATTATGCTCCTTTAAATTTAAACAGTATACAAATTGAGACAAAATTTATAACTTATTGGAGACGCCATAATTTGAAAAATGAGAGTGGGAAGGAAAGAAAATACATTAAAAAGGACATAACGATGGTAATTAATATACTCTTCGTTTTAAAATAATTTTTCAAAACTAAAGATCATATATATGTATTAAGAAAAATAATAAAATATTTTTTTATAATGTTTGAGATTATATAGTAGAAAAAGTTAATATTTATTGATAGCAATACAGAGAGAAAGAAAGAAAAGAAAAGAAGGGAGAGAGGGAGAGATGGAGGGGGGAATAGGGGAGGAGAAACTAGGGATGGCAATACATCCGAACTTGCGGGTATTCATTCCGTCTCTACCCGCTAAAAACTCGTCCCGCATCGGGGCGGGTTCTTGGGAGGGACGGG
>NC_029788.2:130623437-130623905 GCF_000816755.2 Arachis ipaensis | reverse complement strand
ATATATATTTTTAATATATAATATGTATAATATATATAAAATAATTAGTAAATAATTAATAATATTGTATCATATTTAAATTTTTACTTTAATTTATGTTATGTATGTGATGGTGGTTATATAAATTTTGAAATTTAATTTTATTTATTAGATTTTAATAATTATAGGGACGGGTAGAGGCGAAAAGGATACCCGTAGGAGCGGGTTAGGGTTCAACGTTTTACTACCCACGGATAGAAGTGGGGTGGATTCTATGCGGGTTGTTGTACGGCAGAGCGGGGTCGAGTAGAGCAAAAATCCACCCCTACCCACCCGGTTGCCACCCTACCGGCGATGAACAAATTAATGTGTGTTATTTACTATACTTGATAAATGATTAAATACAAGTATTTAAAGTATTGATAATCCTAAAAAGATTTAAAAAAAAAATTAGAATTTATTTTATTTAATATTAATTAATTATTGCAG
>NC_029788.2:130611307-130623158 GCF_000816755.2 Arachis ipaensis | reverse complement strand
ATTATTGCAGTAATTAAGATAAAATTTACCTTTTTATTTTTAAATTTTATGAGTAAAATTTAGATACTATAAAAGAGATTTAAGTTTTTAATAAACAAATTTTAAATATATAAAAATATTATATAGCTTCCTCGTTTTTCTTTTAATTTGCATGCATAGAAATCAGTCTTGTTAAACATTTAAATTTTTTTGGCAAGTAAATCTAATCAAATTAATTCAAACTTAATAAAAATCACTTTCATTACACACATATTTTATTAGTGTAAATATATCCTTTTTTATTTTCGCATTTTTTTTTGTGTGTTGTTCTTTTTTCATTTTCTTCGCATTCTTCCTTTTTTTTTATGTTTTTTATTCTTTTTTGCGCATTTTTTCTTCATCATTATTCTTTTATTGCTGCTATTGTTGTTACGTTTTTTTTTTCTTTTTCTTTCTAATAATTTTGCAGTATTGATTTTTTTATTCTTTTTAAAAGAATAAAATAAAAAGAAAAAAGNCATTTAACCATAAAAAAAAATGTATAATCATACCATTAAATATAATTGTATATTATTAAAAATATTAATGATAATTAATTATTGACTACAAATTATAAAATATGGTGCCCCTAATATTACTGTAGGGATATCCGATCCATCCTGTATTGGCTTGAGATTGAATATTTGGATGATATTATTTGAAGAATTCTTTTAACTTTTTCTTATGTCATTTTTGTACTTCTGTTATGTAAAACAGAGTCTCTTCTCTTCTTATAAAAATACACATATTCAGAATCATTCTTTCTGTTAGATACACATATTGACCAAGATCTGTTCACTAACCATCAAGTCGTCTATACTTTTACATGAGAAAATCAATATTAAGTCAGATTTTTTTTTTTTATAAAATCATTAAGAAGCTAAGCTCCTACTAATAATAAGGACAAAAGGCATAACTAATGGCTTTCATGTTTCTATCCTGTTTATGCAATGGGATTGATTCATTGTGTGAAGAATTTTCTTCTTCTTATGTAATTTTCTACTACATTGTGAAATCTGACATACATTGACAGCAAAATACATATATAGAGAGAGATGATTAACAATATTAAGACACACATAAAACTCATGATGAAGAGAGTTTTATTATTCACATATTACTATTACTATTTATAGACTAATTAACAAGGAAAGCTTCTTCTTCATTCACTCCAATTTATTTGCCTTCATAGATATGCATCATCATGGTGGGCAGCGACGACTGTAGGCTGAACATTTTGGCGCTGGCGGCGGCTGCGGTTTGAGGCACTCTCTGTAAGGCGAATTAGGGGGACAGTTAACAGCAGGTTTATTAGGGTTCTTAGTAGGAGCTGTTACTGCTGTATATCTTGCTGCTTTCTCTCCTGCATTCATTAATCATTAGCACATACCATGCATGTTATATTAGAAGGAAATTTTTGTAGAAGAGAAATTCTTAAGTGCTTATACATATCAGAATATATAAATCATGTAATACGTGACACTATTTATAGGACTACTCATGCATATGAATTTTGGATTAATTAACTCTTATAATTTATGGCAAAACAAAAGAAACCTTTGACTTCACGAGCTGCTAGAGTTGAAGAGGGTAGGAAGGCCATGGAAGCCAAAAGTAAGAATGCAATGAAAATGGCCTTCATGCTGATTAATGGAAACTACTATTGTATGTAGTGTATATGTGTTGTCACTTATATTCTCTTATTGCATGGCTATACATGCTATGCTGTTGTGTATTTATATTGCCCAAAAACCGGGTATGGAGGGGAGGGAAGAGATCCACTAATGCATGTAGATGTTAAGTCTAATTAAATAAACATAATAAATAAATTAGAACTTAGAAGACTTGGTCAGTGACAATTGACATACATGACTGGTCAATAATTACATTTTAAATATGTCCCGTTATATGAAACTTTAATCCCAATTTGTTAGATAAAATCATTTATTAATAAGGATAGTGTAGGCTTGGGATTGGATGAAATTTAAACTATATTTATTATTTGAATAATTTTCCTCTTTTGTGTCATTTTCTACTTGTGGAATTTCAGTACCTTACTAAGAACAAGTAAATTTCTAAATAAACTTAGATAGAGACATTACTATATTGCTCGACAACACTGAAACTTTTATACTAATAATTAAACTTTGTGAATGTTATTTTACCCTCTCTAAAATAACATGTAAGTTATCTTTTTTGATATGTCATATTTTAATTGGGTGTTTATTTTAACCTGAATTACTTTAATCTCGTGAGAGTTAATAATATCTTGGAAGACGGTGACGGCCAATAAAACGGTGAGTGGGGAGGAGTAAACGCAATTAGAGAGAATTGGAATACCTTTTCTAAAAGAATGATTTGGGAAGAGAAAACAAGACATCCAATGAGACAGTGATGCTTGGGAGGTGTAACGACGACGATGAATGAGTACAATGGGGAGGAGTAAACGCAATTAGAGAGAGAGAGTTGGAGTACCTTTTCTAGAAGAATGATTTGAGAAGATAAAATAAGATACCCAACGAGACCGTGATGCTTGGGAGGACGACGAAGGTGTGAGAAGGAGTAAACACAATTAGAGAGAGTTAGAGTACTTTTTCTAGAAGAATGATTTGGGAAGAGAAAACGAAACACCAATGAGACGGTGATGCTTGAGAGGCGCAACGACGACGAAAAGAGTGGAGAAGGTAACTCAGGTTAAAATAAACACCCAATTAAAATGTGACACATCAGAGAGAATAACTTACATATTACTTTAGAGAGGGTATGATAGCATTCACCTTAAACTTTTTCTTTTCGCTCAATGATTGAATGGTTATGATTCTTCTCCAGGGTTATATTGTAAAATAGATAAATACTCGTATACAGTCACGAAATTTATATTAAAAAGTATATTGACAATGAAATATATGCTATTTTTAGTGACTTCACGTATAAATGAAGAATTATTGGGGACTAGCTAGCAATAATTTTCTACGACAACTATTTCTTTTTAATTGATCATCATTTAGGAAATCTAGCTAGTAGCAGAAAGTAATGCTCTTGGTTTTACATACCAATATTTAGAAGTAAAATTTTGGAACAAATGTAATTTCATTTTGGAAAACTCTAGGCCAGCACTTTTTTAATAATCTGGTCAGTACTTAACCATTAAAAGAAAAGTGAGTGATTTTTTACTATTGAATATAATCTCACACCATTAAAAATAGGTTTAATTACTCTGTTGGTCCCTATAGTTTCACGAAATTTTCAATTAGGTCTTTATACTTTTTTTCTTTTCAATTGAGTCCCTATATGTTAATTTTTTTTTCAATTAAATCCCTACCATGACAAAAACGTCTAAAATAACAGAATATTCTCTTAAAAAAACGAATATTCTCTTTTTGAAGATAACAGGACACTCTTATATTTTAAAAATTCCAAAAAAATCCTTCTCAGCTGACTCCCACACTCCCATCCATAGCCCAGTGACCCCCCACACTCCCATATCCTTAGCCCTAACCTCTCAATCGAGCTCTCTCCGGATCTGCCGCATGGTGCCTCTCGCCGCGCCTCCTCCTCTCGACGTCCCTGTCATGCCTCGTCCCTTGTATTCTACTCATCCCTTGTATTTCGCCGCGCCTCTGTCCCTCTCTCCTTCGCCGTGTCTCGCCTCCGTGCCTCCGTGCTTCCATGCTTTCCTCGCCTCGCCGCCCGTGCCTCCGTCCCTCCCTCACCGCGCCGCCACTCCATCCCTTGCGCTTGGTTTCGCTGCCTCGCGCCTACTCCCGTGGCTTCCATTTCAGACAGAGCCCAGGACTAGGTTGGATGCAGGGACTTGGGGGGTTGGCCTTAGGTATTGCATTTCGGCTGCAGTGGCTTGTCCGGATCGACTTCTTGTTGCAGTTAAAGGGAATTCTGGATTCTGATTTAATACCATTGAAGTTGAGGTATATACTGTTAAACTTATACTTATGTGGATTGATCCTTTATTTTTAGTTATAATTTCATCATCATATAATAAAATGGTTCTTATTTTAGTATATACTAATTCACTACATACATGCGATTGTTTCTCTTATCATGCTGGAGCTGTAGAATTGCTTAGGCTAAATGTTTACAGCATTGTCCTCAGTGGATTGTACTTGACATGTGGTTCTTATTTTGTAAGTATATTGTATTTTCGTTTGGCAATATTGTATTTTCGTTTGGTAATTGTTCATGACACTGAAGTCTGCCTTTTGTCTAGTTGATGACTTATGTCATGTTATTGTTTCCATATTGCAATGATCTCAACGAAGGAAAGCATATAAACTTGGAAACCTTCAGTATATGTATTCAAACATTGCATTATTTGCATTTATATTCAGAATGCACAAACATATTTATCCATTGAAACTTGGTAAGAACTTTTTAAAATATGAATTTATCTAATATAAGCTATTCATATGAATTAGCATTGAAATATCCGAGTTTTACTGTAATGATGGCAACTAATATTTTTGGTAGCTTGAGTTTCTGATGCATGCTCTTGTGTGTTTCCAGTCGTATCTAAGGGTATCACAACAACTTCATACAATGAACCAGGTGGTTGTTGGGGCTACAATTGGTTCCATTATATCTCTTATGTGATATTGGTTATGGAATGCTTTTATTCAGGATGCATATCAATCCTCTTTATTTGTTAGGATCATTGGTTTATCGGGTTCTATAGGAATTTGCATTTGTTTTCTTGTATTTGTGTTGGCTTCTTGTGTTTTTATTAAAAATCTTAGTGTGTTTTTTATGTTAAAATTTATCATATTTTCTACTAGATCTTCACATCATCACTTTGCCTCTCTTTTCATTTATGTTTTTTGCATTCCATCAAGTATAGGAGAAATGGCCAGCATGTTCTTTTGCATTGTTTATCTAATATCAATGAGTTGATTTCCTTGGGCCTTTGGTCATTTCTAGCTCTGTGCTATAATTTTTGTTTGGTATTTAATACTTATTTGTTTATTTTGGAGGAAATGTTCAGATACAAAGTTGATTTTAGACTAGACTTCAAGACTTGCTAGAAGTGCCTGAAGACCTTGAATATAAAGAAGGTGAGATTTCTTTCATGGCTTAAACAAAATCTGGCACTCACAAGCATAGGGCTGACAAGTTAAGGAGATATTTAAGGGAGAAAGAACACATGACCAAGTGGAAATATTGGCCGGTACCTGGTGGAGCTCCTTTTTCACATAATAAAAGATTTGTTCTATTATGTTTTAATTGAGAGTGATATGTTGGTTGCAGGTGTTGTCTTTGTTGGAGACTTAGAAAGAGAATGTCCTTTTGGAACATAAGTATGGAATTTAAGTCGAGCTTCTATCTTTATGAGGGCCTAAAAGTTTGATTCAGCTTTGTACAAAAGCATGAATGAAGCACCTTGCTATGGTGAAGACATTGTGGATCATAAATTTAATGTATTTAGGAAATTTCAATATGTTAAATTCTATATTTCGATGTAGACATTGTAAATGTTGTGGTATTTATTTGAAAAATTAATCTATGTTCAATTCTTTTTATATTTTGTGAAAATATAATTATTTATGAAAATTTAGTTTTAATAGTGGTTAATCTGAAATGAGTAAAAATCTATAATTATAAAATTAGGAACAATGACAGAGTTAGTGACCGATTTAGATTTTTAGTTCAGAAATTAGTGGCTAAAGGGTTCAGCGACCGATTTTTAAGAGAAATCAATCACTAAATCGGTCGCTATTTCGGTAATTTCTTGTAGTGTGAATAGGGATTATAGGAATATCTTTCATTAAATATTTATAGTTTTACTAAATTTTCAATTAGGTCCCTATACTTTTTTTCTTTTCAATTAGGTCCCTAAGGGTATACAAGTAATTTCGTAAGTCACTAACAGTTTTTAGACGTTTAACGTTAATAGGAACTAAATTGAAAAAAAAATTAACGTATAGGGACCCAATTAAAAAGAAAAAAAGTATAGGGATCTAATTGAAAATTTCGTGAAACTATAGGAACCAAGAGAGTAATTAAACCTTAAAAATACTATTAATAGCCAATTGATGGTTACAAAACACAAAACTTGCTTACCTCTAACACTCCTCGAAAGTAGCGGTATAGATTTGCCAATACAAAAATGAAATTAATTAAACAAGAAAGAAAAAGCCAACCTCTGAAAATTGAAGGCTAATATATGGTTTTATTTCACAGGCACTATTAAGTTTACAAGAAGCTCAAATCTAACACGCTAGTTAATATATTACAAGTTTATGCATTTGGATACAAGGCACTCAAATTAAAACGAAACACTTTATATATGAATTATTATTATCATTGCTTCTTCTTTGACCTCAATTAATTAATGAAGTGTTAAATGCTTAATTATTAGGTGGTGGAGAGCAAAAACAGTTGTATGGATTATTAATACATCTTCTATGTGGATTCGGAGCTGTTCCTCTATAAGAATTGGGAGGAATAGGAATAAAGCAATACAAGAAAACAGCTCTATAAGACATGAGGCTTAGGATGTGGATGTGGTGGTCCTCCTCCTCTTCCTCTTCCTCTGTATGGACGTGTAGGACGAAAGCGAACAGGATTAGGAGGTGCATGTACTCCTCCAACTCTTCCTCTTTCATATGGATCATTGTCCACATAAGAATTAGGAGCTCTTCTTCCTCCTCTTCTATATGCTTCTTTCTTATCACCACCTGCATATATATTATATAAGTAAGAAAAATTACAGGCCATTCACAATTTTTTTCTTTTTTCTTTTTTTTTTTAATAATAGAACCGTTGATTCTTTAGCATTATTTTCTAATAAGATTCATATTTTAAATTGGCTTTTAATAATTTTTTGATTTTCTAAAATTAAATAATAAATGGTTATATTCTTTAACATTCTATAAGGTAGCGTTTGGTAGAGAGACAGAAATGGAAAGACTGAGACTGAGAGACAGAGACTTAGCGTTTGGTGGAGAGACAGAGACGGAAAGACTGAGACTGAGAGAAAGAGACAGATATTGAAATAAATCTAAGCATTCTGTTTGGTGTAAAATGGGAGACAGAAATTGAAACAAGAATAAAACTCTAATTTAATTTGCACAAAGGATAAAATTGGAATTAATTAATTAAAATGAGGATATTTTAGGTATAAAATGTCATTAAAGTTTCAGTTTCCATCTTTAAAAATTTTAGTACCATGTGTCCTTACTTTTTGGAGGTACTGAAATACTGAAATTTTGGAGACAGAGACAGAAATTTTAGTACTAGTCTCTGAACCAACAAACATAATACTGAGTTTCAGTCTCTTCTCTGTCTCTAGCATTATTTTCTAATAAGATTCATATTTTAAATTGGCTTTTAATAATTTTTTGATTTTCTAAAATTAAATAATAAATGGTTATATTCTTTTAACATTCTATAAATGATTAGAAGGAGATAATATAAGATAAGAGTTCTTACGCGCTTCCCTACTGCTGGAGCTGCAAGTGTTGAGGAGGGAAGGAACATTACCGAAACCAAAATCAAGAATATTGCAAACAAAATTGGCTTCATCTTATGACATGATTATTAGGAGATATTTATTTGTAATAAGTGAAGATGAGACTACACTTCAATTTTCCTTATGCATGGCGATATATATCATCATCATGTATTTATAGTCTTACAAGATTGAAGGGTATTCAAGTAGATATGTCTTGTAATCTTATTTTGCATATTAGTAGCCACATGCGTCCTACTCATTTAGAGTAAGTACACCAATGATAATTTTTGATAACCCTACATACACTCGATAGATCAATCTGTGGTGGGTTGCATGTACCAACTTAATTTCATGGTCAAGTCGTCACAAGCAAATTAAAATTATGTATTTTATATTAGCCCTTCATTAACCCAAATTGTTCGGAAAGTTGAATTGGTCATTCACAAAATTAGTCTTTTATTATTTAAAGTGTCAAATAATTTAATCTATTAACCATATTATATATTTTTTAAGAAAAATTAAAGACTTTATCACCTTTTAACAAATATTAGAGATTCATTATTTATTTAGTATTCTAAAAAATTAAACCTTAGTTTATCCAGAATAAAAATTAATAAGAACCCATTTGATATTTCACTCAAATAACAAATATAACACACATATATATCTTAATAAATTTATCATGATTTTTCTGCATTCTTGCGACAGCATGCATTTTTTTTAGTAGCAACATGATGCTTATTAATTGCTCAGTGTAGTGTAGTATCTTCTTGACTGAGTACTACCTGAAGGGAATAATGAAATAATCGTCAAAACTGGTGGTGTTAGTTTAAGGGATTATTTTGTTTAATTATGGTGCAGTGATTTTCAAGTTGACTTGACTATATAGATGAAAATTCATTTAGACAAATTATTCTCCTTTAAATTTAAACAGTATACAAATTGAGACAAAATTTATAATTTATTGGAGACGCCATAATTTGAGAAATGGGAGTGCGGGAAGAAAAGAAAATATATTAAAAAGGACATAACGATGGTGATTGATATACTCTTTTCGTTTTAAAATAATTTTCCAAAACTAAAGAATATATTGTATCAAAAAAAATAATAAAATATTTTTTTGTAATGTTTGAGATTATATAGTAGAAAAAGTTATTAATTGATAGAGAGAGACAAAGAGAAGAGAAAGAGGAGAGGAGGAGGAGATGAAAAAAATTAATATGTGTATTATTTAATTACTATACTTGATAAATTATTAAATACAAGTATTTACAGTATTTACAAGATAAAAGTATAAACCTAAAATTCAATTTAAGTTCAGAGAAATTATTTAGTGCTTATGAAATTTTTTTAATAATTTTAAAAAATTGAAAAAGAAAAATTTCTTAGTTTAACTCTTATCCGTAGTTATTTAAAAATGAATAGAATAAATTATTAATCACTTCCGTCCAAATGAATTTTTAATCCCAAATTGTTAGATAAAATTATTAGTTAAGGATATTGAAAAAGGTTCAAGAGCTAATACTTTCATTAAAATATAACTAGCATTTAATCATAAAAAAAGAAAATATATAATTTTATACTATTAAATATAATTTTATATTATTAAAAATATTAATAATAATTAATTACTGACTACTAATCACATAATATGGTGCTCTTAATATATATTGTAAGGATATCTGATTCATCCTGTATTAGTTTGGGATTGAATATTTGGAGAATAAATTATCATTTATACTCATGAATGATACAGACAAATATATCTATATAAGAATAAAATGATAATTGTAACTGCGGAAGATGGTTTCTGTGTGCCAAGAGTACCCTAACGGACCAATTACGTAATTAACATTTGGTTATTCTTAGCACACGAATATCATTTGTGGTTACAATTATCTTTTTTTATATGGATACATTTATCAGCATTTATATCTTTTATGGATAGAAATGATAATTTATTCTGATATTATTTGAAAAATTCTTTTAACTTCTTCATTTTGTACTCTTGTTATGTAAAACAGAGTCTCTTCTCTTCTTATAATACACATATTCAGAATCATTCTTTCTGTTAGATACACATATTCACCAAGATCTGTTCACTAACCATCAAGTCGTCTATACTTTTACATGAGAGAATCAATATTAAGTCAGATTTTTTTTTTAATTTTGATAAAATCATTAAGAAGCTCCTACTAATAATAAGGACAAAAGGCATAACTAATGGCTTTCATGTTTCTATCCTGTTTATGCAATGGGATTCATTGTGTGAAGAATTTTCTTCTTATTATTATGTAATTTTCTACCACATTGTGAAATCTGACATACATATATAGAGAGAGATGATTAATTACAATATTAAGACACACATAAAACTCATGATGAAGAGAGTTTTATTATTCACATATTACTATTACTATTTATAGACTAATTAACAAGGAAAGCTTCTTCTTCATTCACTCCAATTTATTTGCCTTCATAGATATGCATCATCATGGTGGGCAGCGACGACTGTAGGCTGAACATTTTGGCGCTGGCGGCGGCTGCGGTTTGAGGCACTCTCTGTAAGGCGAATTAGGGGGACAGTTAACAGCAGGTTTATTAGGGTTCTTAGTAGGAGCTGTTACTGCTGTATATCTTGCTGCTTTCTCTCCTGCATTCATTAATCATTAGCACATACCATGCATGTTATATTAGAAGGAAATTTTTGTAGAAGAGAAATTCTTAAGTGCTTATACATATCAGAATATATAAATCATGTAATACGTGACACTATTTATAGGACTACTCATGCATATGAATTTTGGATTAATTAACTCTTATAATTTATGGCAAAACAAAAGAAACCTTTGACTTCACGAGCTGCTAGAGTTGAAGAGGGTAGGAAGGCCATGGAAGCCAAAAGTAAGAATGCAATGAAAATGGCCTTCATGCTGATTAATGGAAACTACTATTGTAGTGTAATTTAATTTCTTTTTTGCATGGCTATACATCCTATGCTGTTGTGTATTTATATTGCCCAAAACCCGGGTATGGAGTGGAGGGAAGAGATCCACTAATGCATGTAGATGTTAAGTCTAATTAAATAAACATAAACATAATAAATAAATTAGAACTTAGAAGAAGACTTGGTCAGTGACATTGACATACATGACTGGTCAATAATGACATTTTAAATATGTCCCGTTAAATGATACTTTAATCCCAATTTGCTAGATAAAACTATGTGATAGTTTTCAGTTTGTCATGGTGCTATGTGTTAGTTTTTATATTTTTCATTTGATGCGTTTTACACCATCGTATAATTATAACTATTCTCTTGAATTATTGTTCACGTTGTCAATTTAAAAGATAATTATTTTTGTTAATGTGCACTACAAGAAAATAGAGTTATTTTAACACTTTATTTTTTAATACCATAATTAAGTGTCAAAATTAATATATATTTTTGACAAATATCACAAATGTCAAATTTTTTATGTTTTCTTGATGAATAATTTGACCGTAGAAAATTACTCCTCAATTTTGATACTCATTTGTTTTCAATTTACTCCACTATTTTTATTCTTTTTTGGACTCTGTTAATTTTGACATCACGCTGCTCTCAGTTTAGGATTATACTACACATTCTTTATCTTCAAAATCTCAATTTATTATTTAGTTTCAAGATCTCATTTCATTATTTGTTAAAATTTTTTGTTAAAAATATTTTATAGTCAATAAGTGTCAAAATAAATAGTATTTTTGACAATTAATAAGTATCACATAAAATATGTTCTCAAAATTTTCTAACAAATTATTTTTGACAGCCAATATTTATCAAAATAAGATTTAAATTTTTTTCACAATCACTTATATGTTAAAAATACTATTTTTGACAAAATTTTTATTAACATATTTTCATAGTTAGAATAGTGCCAAAATTTGTTTTTTTGACAAATTTTAATTTTCTTTTACACATTATAACCCTAAAAAATAATCTATATTGTTGTAGTGGTGGTATCATATAATTAGATATAGTAAAAAATAATTTTTAACTGACATGCATCAAAATTAAATTCCCATGTATATATGTTTTGAGCTTTAATTTTCAGGGGATGTTTAATAAATCTACAATAATAGGTTAAGATTTGTTCCAAAATTTTTTATTTTCTTTTATAGAAGAAAATTGGTTAATTGACGTCGATGTTAAAGTTCACCCGTTTGTGAGTCTTCTTTGCGAGTCTTCGGCTTTGTCATTTTATTAGTCAATGGAAAAATATCTACTAGACAATATATATAGGAGTAATATCATACCCCAATGATATGACTAACCATTTATTAATTAAACTGAACTTTAAATTTAATTTACTTTTACATAATATATAT
>NC_029788.2:130610007-130611199 GCF_000816755.2 Arachis ipaensis | reverse complement strand
TAAAAAAAAAAGTGAATTTTACTTTGTTTTATCTCTACTTTTGTATAAATTAAAAAAAATTTCATAAGCACTAAATAATTTCTCTGAACTTAAATTGAATTTTAGGTTTATACTTTTATCTTGTAAATACTGTAAATACTTGTATTTAATAATTTATCAAGTATAGTAATTAAATAATACACATATTAATTTTTTTCATCTCCTCCTCCTCTCCTCTTTCTCTTCTCTTTGTCTCTCTCTATCAATTAATAACTTTTTCTACTATATAATCTCAAACATTACAAAAAAATATTTTATTATTTTTCTCAATATATATGTTTTAAAACGAAAAGAGTATATCAATCACTTCTATCGTTATATTCTTTTTAATGTATTTTTTTTTTCCTTCCCACTCCTATTTTTTAAATTTATGGCGTCTCTAATAAATTATAAGTTTTGTCTCAATTTGTGTACTGTTTAAATTCAAAGGAGAATAATTTGCCTAAACGAATTTTCGTCCATATAGTCAAGTCAACTTAAAAATTACTGCACCATAATTAAACAAAATATATAATCCTTAAAACTAACACCACCAATTTTGATGATTATTTCATTATTCCTTCAGGTAGTACTCAGTCAAGAAGATACTACTACACTACACTGAGCAATAAGCATCATGTTGCTACTATCAAAAATATATGCTGACGAAAGAATGCAGAAAAATCATGATAAATTTATTAAGATATGTATATGTGTGTTATATTTGTTATTTGATTGAAATATCAAATGGGTGCTCATTAATTTTTATTCTGGATAAATTAGGGTTTTATTTTTTAGAATATTAAAAAAATTAATCTCTAATATATTTTTTAAAATATAATAAAGTCTTTAATTTTTCTTAAAAAATATATAATATGGTTAATAGATTAAATTGTTTGACATTTTAAGTAATAAAAGACTAATTCACTCAGAAATAAGTATTTCATAATAATCATATCATATCATAAGATGAAGCCAATTTTCTTTGCAATATTCTTGTTTTTGGTTTCCGTAATGTTCCTTCCCTCCTCAACACTTGCAGCGTACAAACTCTACTCTTTATCTCATTCTAATAATTTATAGAATGTTATTACTACTTATTAGGGATATAATTTTAGAAAAAAGAATTTTAGTATATATATATGCAAAAAAAATATGTTTTAAATTAGAATAA
>NC_029788.2:130609002-130609857 GCF_000816755.2 Arachis ipaensis | reverse complement strand
TTATCTAATTCTAATTATGCAAATTCATAAATCTAATTATTTTTAATGATTTAAAATTTTGATTTAAAATTAATTAATTTTTTTTTATTTGTTGTTTACGTTGTTTAATTTAATACGAGTGTTGTTGTTCCCTGTGTTTTTCTTTTTTCAACCGGGATAACGCTCAAATTATTATATACTAGTCAAATATTTTGTCCACTTAATAAGTGCATTTATTCTCCTAGTGATGATTATATGTGATTCTTCTCCATATTTTTATACTGTACAATGGTGATCATTTCTTATTTTCATGAATCACCATATAGAAAACGAAAAATGATGAGTCATTTTTATACAAACATAGCGTTCCATGATATAATGTAAAATACTTTTTAGATTAATGAATTAAAAAGAAAAAAGAAAAAGGCAACCCCGGAAAATTGAAGGCCAATAATATATGGTTTTATTTGATAATAAGCAAGCAAGTATTACAACAAACTGAAACGTACATTATTGAGGTCGATTGTTCTACGTACTGGCTAGTAAAACAAACACATATGCATTTGGGTATAAGGCACACAAATTAAAACGAAACACTACTAGTTAATAAATATTGCTTCTTCAATTCTTAGACGACCTCGACCTCAATTTATTAATTAATTAAGTATTAAATGCTTAATTACTAGGTGGGGAGCAATAACGACGAAATTTGGTTGGAAGTTGATTGCATTTTAGGTGCAAACGAGGTCGAGGTCGAGGTCGAGGAATAGGTATATGTTTAATTGTAATTCGAGAAACACCATGAGCAAGATTGGGAGAAGCAGGAATAGGTGGTGGATGTATTGGTGTTCTTCCACGTGGAGCATTTCCAATACC
>NC_029788.2:130604913-130607603 GCF_000816755.2 Arachis ipaensis | reverse complement strand
GATTTAATCCAAAATCACCTCCTCCTACATAACACAAATTTGAAGAATAATTAAGATGCTTTACGTATGTACTACATTCTATAAATGATTAAGATGAGAGTTCTTACGCTCCCCTGCTACTCGAGCTGCAAGTGTTGAGGAGGGAACCAAAAGCAACAAGATTGTAAACAAAATTGGCTTCATCTTATGATTATTTGTAACTGAAGATCGATGAGGCTACACTTCAACTTTTCTTATGCATGGAGATATCATCATCATCATGTATTTATATAGTATTACAACATTGAAGGCTATTCAAGTAGCCACATGCGTGTTGGGCCAACCACGGAGAGCTCTCGACCACCGGGGAGATTTCGGAGAGGAATCAAGTGAGATAACATAAGATGAGAAGACACCACATCCAACTCAAAACCTTAAGGTGTCAAGTTAATGGGTCTCTCATCTTATAAACTCCTCACTCTTTCATGCTTTTTTTGATGTAGGACTAACTTCAACACTTCTCACATTTGCAACACTAACAATGCGTCCTACTCATTTAGCTGGCAATTTTCCATATCATTCTTTTTTTCTGCCAAGTAGGCGGTGGCGCCGTATGAAATGGAAAAATGAATATTACAAAAGGAATATGACAAAAAGTCCCCAAAAAAAAAAAAAGGGAATACGATAACATTGTCTTCTCATTTGATCTGCCATTGACTCATAAAATGACAAAGGAAAAGATTTGCAAAGAAGAATACTACTTATTTAATTTAGCTATTATATTATGAATTCTTTTTACTCTAGATGAAATTGATATTCCAGTTCTTACTAAAAAATAAAATTCAAAAGGATAATGTTTTATATTTTCAATTTTTTTACAAGATTATATTTATTGTTATTTGTTGAAAATTTAGTTGTATAATAATCAATATTAAAAAGAAAATGAGGATCGACAATCTCTAAGGATTAGTTGGATACTTTAATTAACATGTATAGACCAACGAAAACTTTATTTACTGTATCGTTTCTTTTGCCATTACTTGAATGAACTTAATTAACATTGTGTGTATATGTGTGTAAAGTAGGAGTAGTAATGAGTAAGGTAAGGTAGGATTTGGAGTCAAATTAAAATATTTTTTGTTTGAGATTTTTATATAAATTCAATTTTATCTTATTTGTGGGTTGAGAATATTTTAATTCTAATCCTATCCATTCTTAATCTGCGGGTATCTGACTCTACCCACACACACATATGAGAACCTTACCCGCACCCTATCCTACTCATTGCGAATTGGATTGGCAATCTTAGCTTTGGATATCTGTGGGTAGCGTGTATGTTACCATCCCTAGTGACCTGCACCCTATCCTACTCATTGCGAATTATGTTGGCAACCCTTGGATACCCGTAGATAACGTGCATGTTACCACCCTTAGTGTAAAGGTTCCAAACTCATAATATAAGGATATAGATAAGAATAGTAATGCAAATAACAGTTAGGAATTGTTTATGTTATTTATTATATAATAAAATATATTTTTTATCTCTAATATTTGTGATTTTCTATAAATATTTTTCGTTAAAAATAAGAGATTAAATTGAAAAAAGTATAATATATTATTGAGTCGTATCCAAAAGTACAATATATAAGAATATATATAAGTACTAAAAGAATAAAACTAATAAAAACATAAAATTCTATAATAAATACAAAGATACTAGTAGCCACATGCGTCTTACTCATTTTAGACAAAATACACTAGTGACAATTTTTTATAACCCTACATACACTCGATAGATCAATCTGTGATGGGTTGTATGTACCAACTTAATAATTTCATGGTCAAGTTGTCACAAGAAATATTATGTATTTTATGGTGTGTCCTACCATATTATATATTTTTTAAGAAAAATTAAAGGCTTTATTACCTTTTTAAAAAATATTAGAGATTAATTTATTTAATATTCCAAAAAATAAAACCCTAATTTATCCAGAATAAAACTTAATAAGCACCCCTTCGATATTTTACTCAAATAACAAATATAACACACATTAACACGTACATAGAAATTCAATAATGAAAAGTCATCAAAATTTCAATGAAAGATTTTTTAATATTATATTATTTTATATTTATATATACCTTGTGGAATTTGAAGGTATGATACAAATATGTTACGAAAAAGTGGTCAAATTTGATGGCAAAATATGGCAGCACTATCAAAGCATAGACTCGTATGTATATATAAATTAAAAGACTTGACAAAGTAAAGTGACATTTATATTAAAAAGTATATTGACAACGAAATATATGCTATTTTTTATGATTTTATATATAGAAGAAGAATTATTTATAATATTAAGTGGTTATTTCAGCAAAATGCTAGAAAAATATTAGAAAATTATTAAAATTTATTATTTTTAATTATTAATTTAATTTTTTTGTCTAATAATTTAATAATATATTTTAATTCATATTTTAAATATTAATGAATAATAATTGATAATAAAAAATAATAAATTTTAATAACTCATTAGCATTTTTCGAAAAATTAAATTACATTTGTTCCAAGATTTTACTTTTAAATTGGTGCATAAAACCAAGAGCATTACTTTCTGCTACTAACTTGATTTCCTAAATGTTGATATAACTTGAAAAGAAATAGTTGTTGCAGAAAATTAAGGTTAGCTAGTCCAGTATGATTAGGTATT
>NC_029788.2:130602345-130602883 GCF_000816755.2 Arachis ipaensis | reverse complement strand
GAATAAGATATAAAAAAAGAAAAAGTCTAGAAGGCCAGTAATTTTGGTATTTTCTGCCCAGCACTTAACCATTAAAATAAAACTGAGTTATCTCTCATCATTAGATGTAATCTCACACTATTAAAAATACTATTGATGGTCAATTGATGATTACAAAACACCAAAATTGCTGGTCCCTAGCATTCCTCATAAAAAAATTAATTTTATTTTTAACGTTTAAATTTAAATTTTAAATTTATGATTTTGGATGTGTTTCAAACATATTTTGTATATAAGTCAATAATTTTAGATGTGTAATAATTAAAAAAAATAATCAATTTTTACAAGCATACATTTTAATAATTTTAAAAGCGTTAATATTCAATTAAGTAACGATAAAATCTAACTTTTAATTTTATTTAAATTTAAATTTTAAATTTATGATTTTGGATGTGTTTCAAACATATTTTGTATATAAGTCAATAATTTTAGATGTGTAATAATTAAAAAAAATAATCAATTTTTACAAGCATACATTTTAATAATTTTAATAATTTTA
>NC_029788.2:130582034-130600431 GCF_000816755.2 Arachis ipaensis | reverse complement strand
TGTGTTACAACTGAAAACATAAACGAATTTTTATACATTTTAATAATTTAAAAAATGTTAATGTTCAAATAAGTAATGAAAAAATTCAACTAATAATTAAAAAAAGATTGTTAAAAAAGATTGTTGAAACCGAAATAGGGGAAGAAATTTTCAGTTGAAAATTCATGATCACCCTTGTTAAATAGATGCATGATTAATATTGCATTTGTTTCACTGAGTTTACTGCTGCATGAAATGTATTTGGCATTTGGTTATGATATATGTTTGGCAATGCATTTGATTGTATGAATGTCTGGTTGTTGTTGATGAATATGCATGTCATTTTGAAGATTCTGAATTATCTTGGTAAAATATGATTACTGTGCTTATAATACATTTTATTTACCTTGATAAATTGATTTATGTTGAATTTATTTTTGGCAGTTACTTTAGTTTTTAATGTTAAAAATTGCTGTGTTTTAAAAAATTAAAATACTTTTCCTACCAAGTGTGCTCTGATTTATTGAAAAATATTTTTGAACAGCAAGTCTTCTGCCAAAAACAGATTTTGTTTGATTATGGTGAGTTTGAGCAGACAATCAAATTATTGATAACAAATGAGTTGTGTATATCATTCAAATCTGCTCATAAATCAAGCATTTAGCATCATGTAATAAAAATGCTAAATAACATTGTTACTTGAAGTTTGATTAAACTGTTACAGATTAGTGCTTCCCTTGGTAAAAATGGCATATATTAAGGGGGAGCCATGTGACAAGTTGAAAGGGGAGAAATTCAAATTCAAAGGGAGTACTCTATACTCAAATTCTTAATTTCTTTCCATTTCAATTTTAATAATGTTTGTCATTAAAGGGGAGATTGATGAGTTTGGAAAACTCAAATTTAATTTTGATGATGAACAAACATTATTAAAATATTTGATTAACAAAATTATTAATTTGATTCTCATTTAACATATGATTATTAATAATTTTGTTGCAGGTTTTAAATTGGGCCGAAATAAAAAGAAATATTGCTAGCCCAATGGTTAAAATATTCAGCATTAATATGAGTTAGTTTCTTGTGGCTGAATAATTTTCTTGGGCCAGAATGATTTTGGTTGCTTCAAACCCAATTGTGTTATATGCTTAAGATCCAATGCTTGATTTAAAATCTATCAGGAAAACAAATGTTATTATTGGGCCAGATTAAATATTGTTGCAACCAAGCCCAATTTAATATTTGATGAAAGTTTCTCATGCATGATCCGAAACCAAAGAAGAAAGAAAGCAAAATTGCTTTCAACGGATCCAAGAATTTAAACATGTGATGGATTCCAAAATTCATTCAATTGCCATTTATTGCATGGGAACTATGAGAGAGAATATGAGTGACTTTGATTTTATGGGTATCATTAAGCTACACATTGCTCAGTAAAGGGAAATGGACATTTATTTTTTTGCTTTATCAAATTACAATAGTTAATGTTCAATTTCTCTTTCTTCTCTCTCAACTCTCTTTCTCCTCTTCGGTCATTAACCAGGAAACCATGAAAGCAAAATGGAGCTACCAAGGTGGAGGAAGAACACTCTACAAGACCATCACAATAATGGCAAGAAAACATACCAAAATAAAAGTATGCTGTGGCTAAGATATTCACCAAATATGGTTAGATTTGGTGAGGTAATCTCGAGCTCTTCATGCTCAAAAAGGAAGAAGAAGATTCGGCCAGCAAGGTGAGATTCTTGGAGGCATGGCTTGTCTTTGATTCTGCTCAACCACCACAGGAAGTAGCTAGAGTGGCGAAGTGATGGAAGAGGCAGAGATTAAAGCAGATGAAGCCATCATCATCATGAAGCATCAAGGGCCAGAAATCCATCTTGGAGAGCAAGCCAAGGATGGAGAGCTCGGATTGATGAAGAATGATGATCAAGGAAGGACTAGAGGTAATTGCATGTTGGTTTTTGCATGGTTATCTCTTCTCTCTCTGTGTGGCCGAACCGGTTATGTGTGAAGGAAAAGAAGTTAAGCTTAGGTTTTGGCTTCAAGTGTGGAGGCTTCCCTCTTCTATAAAAAGAGTGAACAACCACTGTTTGGAGCAAGGAGTAAGATTTGAGAGTGCAAGGCACAGAAGTCTCAGAGCTACCTAAGCTAGCAGTTTTTCTTCTCCTTCAATGTATTCTGTTTAGTATTTTTCTGTTTAATTTTGTCATGTCTTGAGTCTCATGGAAAAAGGCAAACAGTGAGGTTTGTATGAAAAAGCCATAGAGCAGAAAAAGGCAGAGAGTGCAAAATTAAAAGAAAAAAGCCATAGATGTCTTAGAGTTCCTTTGTTCATCTATGTTGTGTTTCATGATTCTGTGAGAATTCCCTTGTAAGTTGGGTTAGCACTTTACAGTTTGTAATCAGATTGATTATAGTGAAATTCCATCATTGTTGTGATGGAGACTGGATGTAGACTGCATGGCACTTAGCAGCTGAACCAGGATATATCTGGGTGTAATCTTCTCTCTCTACTTTGCTATTTCTGTTTTCTACTGCACAGGAGCTAAAACCAAAATAGCTCGTCCCAAGTGACGAGACAAAAGTAAAAAGTCTCATGGATAGGGACGAGATAAAAACAGAAAAGTCTCCTCAAAGCTCAGCAAGTGTTATCAAACAAAAAAGGGGGCTAAGATTCAACCCCCCTTCTCTTAGCCACTGAAACCATCATTAATAAAATAAGCACACGATGCTGGATAACACAGAAACAGAAATTTTACAAGACTCATTTGACAAATTCACTGGATTTCACACCTTGCATTTGAAGTCTGCAGAAGAAACTTATTATTCCCAAAATAATCTACAATTAAAACTTCTAAGATTATGTTCATAAGGTTTTGACATGATAAAAAAAAAAAGTACATCATGTAATCTGCAAAATAAAACATCTAAGTTTTGCATAACCAACTAAAAAATATTACTATTAAATTTGATTCAAAAGATATATTAGATTTAACCAAAAAGAGACCAAACTTTCATTTGCACTTTCCAAATGTTCTTCCCGGTGTGTCAAGCTGTTCACTTGTATTTGGCTCCTAATTCTCTTCCTTTGTTTGAATCCTTCATGATGCTAACCTTTAGCAACATCAAGTTGTTCAAAACATTCACGGTGAACTTGATGGACTGCAAAATACTATAAACAAAAAAAAAAAAGCTTAACAGATAAAAGTCAAAACTTTAGACATGAAAAAGATCTAAACTTTGAATCTGACCACAAGACCGGACTATAGGAAGTAAGACCGTGATTAATGATTCCCTAGGCATGGATAAATTCGACTTCACCATCCATAGACAAAGGTGACATTTGATTGGAACTTGATGCATAATGCATATTACTCATTACTTTTTCATTAATTACAATGCAAGAAAACCAACATGAATGGCTTGGTGCAAAGCATAGGAGAATAGTTACATACGGTTTTCCTTCTTTTATTATTGTTATTATCCTTATCCTTATCCTTAATGTCACCAGGGGAGTGGCAAGAGACTCTGTATACACAGGTTGGGATTCAAAGAAGTTGACCGAAAAATAAGGATTTTTAAAACCTTGGAGTCTCTCTTCTCTGAGATTATACATGTAGAACTCCATTTCGGAAAAATCATTAGCTCTTCCAATAATATCACCATTCCTGGATAGGCACAATGGCTGAAAGAATTTGCAAGGAATCTGATAGAGAGTCCAAGATGAATGCACTTTATATTCTTTCATCACCTATATGTCAGTGTTACAGCTGTTAGTGTTGCAAATGTGAGGAGTGTTGAAGTTAGTCCCACATAAAAAAAAACAAGGAAGAGTGAGGAATTTATAAGATGAGAGATCCATTAACTTGACACCTTAAGATTTTGAGTTGGATGTGGTGTCTTCTCATCTTAAATAGCGTCATTCTTATATACTATTCAAACATTTTTTCCACTCAATAATTGAAGTTTCTTTTCCTAGTGACGATTGAATGGTTGTGATTCTTCTCCATACTTTTATACTGTACAACAGTGATGATTTCTTATTTTCATGAACCACCATATATGAAACGAAATGACGAGTCATTTTTATATAAACTTAGCATCATTCCACGATTTAATTTAATTTCCACCAGATCTGGGTGATTTAATTTTCATAATACTAATTATGGATGTTGATAAGTCGAGTAAAATCGAGTTTATTTTGATTTAAATTTGGTCTTAAATATACATTAGGTCTATTTTTTAGACTCTAACTCAGTTTTAAACTCAATGAAATCTAAATATTTTTAGACCACAATTATAACGGATCCAAATTTTTTTTGGTGACTATAACGGATCCAAATTTGGGTCTTTAAAATTTTAATAATAATTTATAAAGAAAAAATTTGTTACCGAAAAGTTGATATTCATATTTGAACTTGAATTTGTTCATAAATTTTAATTTGATATTTTTTATCTATTTTCTAATTTAATAAGTGTGATTAAAAATAAAACAATAAACTTATAATTAATATAACATAATATTAAAATTAATTTAAAACATATATATCTTTTTTAGTTCTCTTATGGTGCACATGGATCGAATAAAATCAAGTTCACCTTGACTCAGATCCAATTCAAAATAATGATCAAGTCTATTTTTAAGACTCTTATTTAATTCTAAATCCGATAAAATCACATCAAATTAATCTTTAAAATATTCAAACTAGATCTTCAAATCAGATCAGAACACACTTATAGTAACTAAGTCACACTACTCACAGAATTTTATTATGTTAGGGTGCGACAGGTAATACAAAACGACACTATAAATAGAAACTCAATGAAAGATTTTTTTAATCTTATATTATTTTATACTTATACCTTGTGGAATTTGAAGGTATGGTACAACATATTTTACGACAAACTGGTCAAATTTGATGGTAATAAAATCTAGAAGGACTATCAAAGCGTAGACTTGTATGTATGTAGAGTAGACTTGACAAAGTACAGCGACTAATATTTATATTAAAAAGCATATTGACAATGAAATATATGCTATTTTAAAGGATGAAGGCAGATCAGATGAGATTAGATATAGTCAAAATTTCAATTCGATTTGCACTAAAATTATTGGATCAAATTTAAAGTTAAAAACTATATATATTGAATCTGATCTGATCCACACATTTGTCAATCAAATCATATATTGGATATTAGATATATTTACAAATTTATTTTAAATATGTTTATTTTTAAAATAATATTAAACATATTTTTTTTAAATAATAAATTAAAATAATACAACATATATAATAATTATTAGTTGAAATAAAACATAAAAAGAGTATTTACTTATTTATTTTTTTATTTTTGTAGATACACGAATATACAGATATCTACACAAAATCTACAATCCAATTCTATTAGTGTGCGAATCGGATCAGATCCGATAATCTTGCAAATCGAATATATATCCATAATTTTAAAATCGAATTTAGATAAATACTGTGGATGTGCGGATCGAATTTGATCCATAAACATTCCTATTATTTTTAGTAATTTCATATACAAAAGAAAGAATAACTGAAATGTAAATGGGGACTGGATTAGCTAGCGTTAACTTTCTACCACAATTATTGAAATGAAATATATGGTTTTATTTTACAAGCAGTCTTCCTATTACAACAAAGCTATTTCAAAGAAATTAAAAAGTACATTGAGATAGAATTGGCAAAAGTATTTGAACTCACGGATATCCGACTTGCTCTTACTCGGTCGGGCAGATAATAATCTGGTTCAAGGCGAGTTTTGTTTAGGGTAGGCGTCTAATGAAATAGTAAAGACGGGTTTATTTTAATACTGAATTGGACATTTTTAAATTTCAATTGTATACATTGTATAAATATTTTATTGACTCCCTATTAAAATTCATAAAAGAAGTATAGGAGATTAAAAATCGAACCGAAAAAATCGAAAACCAAATAAATCAAAAACTTTTTAGTTCAATATTTGGTTCTGATATTAAAATTTCTAATCAAACCGAACCAAACTGGTTCACCTATAACCCCTAACAAAACCATTAGACCAAGTGACCCAAATCAGATAACCTAAAGCCCTAACCTAGCAACCCTCCCTCCCAGCAGCGCCGAACCCCTTCTTTTCCGCCATCGACGCCGCCGGACAGCACCATCGCGGCCCTTTCCTCTTCCTCTCCCTTCCTCGTAGGCTCGTAGCGCTTCGCTCTCTCCCTCATCGTCGACGGCTCCACACACCACCTCTCCAGCAGCCGCCGTCTCCTCCACGAACTAACAGCCGCCGTCGTCCTCGACGAACCGCAGCAGCACGCACTAGATGCAGTCGAAGCCACCGCCGTTCGTCGCCCGTCGCCCGTTCGTCGTTGAAGCCATGTCGTCTGTCCAGTCTCTTTTTCTCCGTCATTGAAGCAGTGTTGTCCTTCCATTTCTGGTTTTTGGTTCGTCGCCGCCGTCGTCTCACCATCCTGCACCTCGGTCGTCCTCTGTAATGGAGCCTAAGCCTCAGGTTTGTTTTTTTTGTTCTGATTCTATTTTTTTTTAATTCTGGTTTAGTCTTCATATTGATTGTAATTTGTAATGAACACTTCGTTGGCTTGTTCTTGATTCTATGGTTGAGATTGTTGATTCTGATTTTGTTTTTTAATTCTGAACTTTTTTGTTCTGTTTTGATTGAGGGTAATTCTGGTTTAGGGTTGATTCTGAACTTTTTGTTTATTCTGAACTTTGTGGAATTGGTGCACCACATGAAAATTTTTGGAATTAGTTTGGTTGTATTTCTGATTCCGTTTGGTTCTATTTCCGATTCAGTCTCTTCTTGCTTTTCTTTTTGCTTCTTAATTTTCCCGAGTCAGGTTGATTATTGTTCTGTTTTTGCAAAATTGTTAATGATTTTAATTTGTTGTGCTGCTGCTACTTTGTTAGTGATTTCTGAGTCAGGTTGATACCCAGAGAACTCCAGTCCATACCCAGAGAACTGAGAAGTCTTCTTCCTCTCCCGAGCCCTTCGCTGTGTCCCAAGCATCTTGCCGTCGCTGCTCCCGAGCCTCTCGCCGTAGCTGCGGTGAATTTGTGAAATAATTTGTGAATTTCTGCTGTAATTTTGTTTATATATGTGTACTTTGTGAAATAATTAGTGAATTTGTGAAAATAATTTGTGAATTTGTGCTGTAATTCTGTCAATTTAAAATTTTCCTTCAATTTTTGTTCTACTGGGAATTATGCTAATGATTCCGTACAAGGGAAGTCCAGGTTAGTTCATGAGTATCATGACTTCATTCTCCATGTCAATTAAATGGAGTAATTTGTCACTATGAAACTGTTTAATGAGTTTCTCAAGTGGTTTTGAAGGTGCGTTTTCTGCAATGATGTGCTATTCCACTCATTCCTTTTACATCACCCCTTTTATTGTGTTGATTTTGGATATAAGAATATAAATTTTTTATGAAAAGAAAATTTAAAAGATTTTTGATATGTTTATCTTTATAATTAATTTACTTTATTTAAAGATTTTTTTATCTCAGGAAAAATGTCTCTGCTTATTTGCAGAATTGTATATAACATAGTTCAACTGGTCAACAAAGATAGTTCTTTGGTAGAGTTTTTATTATTTTGACTACTAATTATACTGTTATCTTCTTATGTGGGATTATTTCTTTTGTGAATTTGTTCATGTTCATTTTAAATCGTTATCCACTTTGGTTCTAATCGCAGATGTTGGCATGTTGCAATTTATATATGTTGATGTTGCAATGGTATACTCAGATTTTTCAATAGGTGCTTCATATATGGTTTGCTTACTTTTTTCATTTTTTTTAATGCAGGTCCTTTAAAATTGATAACAGTAAGTACACACAAAAAAAAATTTCAGAACCATATAAGAATCAAAGAAAATCAGTAAACCAATCATAAAACCAATCCACAACAATCAGTAATGAGTAATGACAACATCACTGACAGAATATTAGAAAAAATGAAAAATCAGTAAACCACAAATCAGAATCAAGATTCAAGAACATCATCAACAATCCTAAACCAATCAATGATAATACCAAACCACAATAATGATAATAAGTAAACAACAATTGAAAAATCAGAGGTGAGGGACTGGAGGGTTACTGGGCAGCAGAACTCGATAATACCAATCCACAATAATGACAATAAGTCAATAACAATTGAAGAAGATTAGAAGAAAAATGAAAAATCAGAGAGGTGAGGGACTAGAGGGTTACTGGGAAGCAGAACTCGAGAAGAGGTGGAGCGTTGCCGAATTACTGCCAAGGAGTTGTGGAACTGGAGTAGAGAAGGGTTGGAGCACGGTGGAATAGAGCCGGTGCGGCAGAACAGCAGCTGCGGGACGGAGGAAGGAAGTGAGACGAGTTGTAGTGGGAATGGTGCCTTCGAGCAGTGGCGGAGACGACCGTGGTGGGGAAGGCGGCTTCGACAGCTGCGATGGCAGCGGTGACACGGCGGTGGCTGAACGGAGCAAGTGTGGCAGTGACGAAGGAGCTCGAACCTCAGAGATGCTGCTGCCTGCTGGGTTACCGTTTTGGCTGGGTTCTCTTTTTTTTTTTTTTGAAGGAATGAAAAGTTGAAAACAGTGTTGTTTTGGTCCAAAATACAAAAACTGGCCTGATTCACATGGTCTTATATGTTTTCTCGATTGCTTGGATTCAAAGGCATTTATTCTCTTTTATTTTCTATTATACGACATTAAATCAATTGTTGTTGACTTATTGTCATTATTGTGGTTTACTGAATTTTCATTTTTTCTGATATTCTGTCAATGATGTTGTCATTACTCATTAGATTGTTGTGGATTGATTTATTGGTTTACTGATTTTCTTTGATTCTTACATGGTTCTGATCTGTTAATTTTTTTGGTTGTGTACGAACTGTTATCCTTGAGATTATTGGGTTGCTGTAATATTGTTAATTGTTATTGGGTTGCTGGTAATTTTTAAGTATGAATGAGAGTATCAATCAAAAAGCATCTAGGGATAATAATGCACCTACTGAGAACAATTTGGCTTCTAATCTCTTGTTAGGTTGTTGTATGTTTGTCCAATTGTTGATTTGAATAATTATTCTGATCTAAATTCATGTTATTGATCTTGTTAATTTAGTAATTTGATAAATTGTTGTTGAAGTGCTCTGTGATTGTTAGGTTGTTGTATTTTTATCTAATTGTTAATTTGAACAATTATTCTATCTTAGTTCATGTTCTTGATCTTGTCTAGTAATTTGATAAATTGTTTCTGAGGTGTTGTTCTTTGATCCTGTGATTGCTAGGTGGCTGTATTTTTGCCAATTATTAATTTGAATAATTATTCTAATTTGAGTTCATGTTCTTGAATTTGTTAATTTGATAAATTATTGTTGTTGTGGTGCTATTTTTGATCTTGTGATTGTTAATTTGTATAATTGTTATTTTTAATGAGATATTGTGGTTGATATAGTACTTTTAATTTGAATGATATTTTAAAGTTTATATTAGATTATAGTTATGTTTTAATGTGTTTATTTATATTTTATTTATTACTATAACATGGTTTTTTCAGTTGAACCAATTAATTAATAATCAGAGCAGTTCGATGATCGGTTTGGTTTTCTAAACCTTGATCTTTAAAAATCATTTTGGAACTAATTGACATGAAATATATAAGCATGGTTCTGAAGTCACCAAAAAAAAATATAAGCATGGTTCTGAAAACCAATTTGAATCGGTTGATCAAACCGTGAGCCGATCGCAAATTTGGTTAGGTCCATAGTAAAAAACCATCAAGTTTAAAAATCAATTTGAGAATTGGAATATCAATCGAGAACTAGTGAGTCAATTGAATCGGGACCCCGATCGGTTTTGAAGCTAGAACCAAAATAACGTCGTTTTGGATTCAAAAAAAATAGTGACAAGAAAACTTGAAATCACTAAGCCATCCATTCTGTTCCACTCTCAGCCAAAGTTCCATCTTCCATTCCCCCCATCTAGCTGCAAGTCCCCATCGTTATCAGCCTCTCCTTTCCGTCCTTGCCATCTTCTTCCTGTCCTTGTCATCTTCGGCTTCCATACCATTTATGCCGTCGTCCTAAGAACGCTGACACTTGTTTGCTTACGAATGACGCAAAAGTTTAAAAGCTACCATTTTTTGTCGTAGCTGCCGGTCACCTTTCTTCGCATCACTCTCACTACTTCCTAGGTTTGTTTTCCTCTCTCTCTCTCTCTCTCTCTCTCCACCAACATATCAATATATATTGACATAATCACCATTCACCATGTTTCACGAGTCAACAATCTCGCGTTGACTCCAACAAGATGGCGCTGCACGCCCTCACCCTACTACTGTGCACGTTCTCACTCTCACTCTCCTTTGCTGTAGCTTCGTCCCACATGGCTTCTTCTTCTTCTTCTTCCTCTTGTTCCGTTGTCACGCCATCCACTCCTCTTGTTTCCTTCCTCGAACAGCTCCAAGAAACGGCGCTCCAAACCTTCGGGGACTCCAACTTCGATCCCAAAACCTACGTTGACTTGCCCCTCAAGTTCACCCTCTCCGAGACACACCAAGCATTCCAGAACCTTCCAAGACTGAGTTCCAACGGGACCGTTTCTGCGGAGGTGCTGAAAGGCTTCATCAATAGGTACTTTAAGGGCGCAGGGGATGATCTGGTGTGCTGGCAGCCACATGATTTCGTTGCAGAGCCAGAAGGGTTCTTGACGAAGGTGAAGCACCCGGAGGTGAGGGCGTGGGCTTTGAAGGTTCATTCGCTTTGGAGAAACTTGAGTCGCAAGGTATCCCATGAAGTCGAAAAGAACCCGCAGCTGCACACTCTGCTTCCCCTGCCGAACCCTGTTGTTATTCCTGGTTCACGCTTTCGCGAGGTCTATTATTGGGACTCCTATTGGGTCATTCGGTTCGTTCTTCTACTATTTCTCTTTCTCTTTCTCTTTCTCTTTTCAGAGCATTATAAGGAATAATGATGCATTCATTTTTGAGTGGTGCAGGGGCTTGCTGGTGAGTAAAATGCATAAGACTGCTACTGCTATTGTGATGAATCTTGTTTCTTTAATAGAAAAATATGGATTTGTGCTCAATGGGGCTAGACAGTACTACACTAACAGGAGGTAACCACATTTTCCATTCCTACAAAAATCTAGATCTAGGAAAAAGGATAGGTAAAGACACATTAATTTCTTTTAAACAAATAGCTTCCTAAAAGAAGCACCCATATGATTGGACTTTCTAAATTTGTCATCATTTTTGTTGACTGGTCTAAGTCTAAACTTGGACTCTGCCTTTTGCTTTTGCTGAATAAAAATGTTTGGATATATTACGTGCATGAAATTATGGATGTTAAGTTAAATAAGGCAACTTTATGTTATTGACTCCCAAAGCTTCGGTTCACTGAATTATATTATATGCTATCATTTTTTGCGATCTTGCATTAACTTCACTAATAAGTTGCAAAAGGATAGTGTACTATGAGTTCTGTTATGATATTTTTTCCTGCATATAATGTCATTCTCATCACTACACCGTATGTAATAAAAGAATTTGTTATTATAATTCTTGCTCTTACAAACGAGAATAGAAACTATAACCTTGAATATGATTTTACAGTCAGCCTCCTCTTTTAAGCTCTATGATTTATGAGATATACCGCATCACTGGTGACATTGAGTTAGTTAAAAGATGTTTACCTGCACTGCTTAAGGAGCATGCCTTTTGGAATTCAGGTATTAAACCACAAAATTTCACCTTATATTTATCGACTATGCTTGTAGAATACTTTTATGTGTTTGCCTCTTAGTCTTACCCAAGTGTAATGGCTTTACCTTATATTTTATCTTTAAGATATACATAGAGTGACCATTGTGGATGCTCAAGGACACTCCCATAACTTGAATCGCTATCAGGCAATGTGGAACAAACCCAGGCCAGAGTCGTCCACAATGGTGTGTGTGCTTTGTTAACTACTGTGGTATTGATGCAGTGGTATTTCATTCAAACTTGTAATTTTGGGTAACAAATTCCATGGCACAGGACAAGAAATCTGCTTCCAAGTTCTTAAATATTTCAGAAAAGCAGCATTTTTACCGTGATATTGCCTCGGCTGCTGAATCAGGATGGGATTTCAGCACAAGATGGATGAGGTACTATATTACATAAAATTAAGATTTTTTGCAAAAAAGGGGAAAAACACAACTTTAAGTTCTTACCGACGTATTTATGTTTTTGATGAAACCATGTTGTGTTAATACAGAGTTCCACCTGACTACAGTACACTAGCTACAACATCTGTAATACCTGTTGATTTGAATGCATATCTGCTTGGGGTATGTCTTAGACCAATTGACTAGAAAAACCTGAAATCAGAGTTCGAAACCTCATTTAATTCTGATGAATATTGATCCAGATGGAAATTAATATTGCCTTCTTTGCAAAAGCTATTGGAGACGAAACCACTGTGAAACACTTCATGGAACTTTCTGATGCTAGAAAGAAGGCAATAAATTCTGTTTTCTGGAGTCCAAGCAAGAAGCAATGGCTCGATTACTGGCTCAACAGTGGCACATGTGAGGTATTTCCTATTGCTCCTTGTAGAAATCCGCCATAAAGAGGGATATCATAGCCTTCTGCTGCTGCATTGCTAATCTCTTCGACACTCTTAGGTGGCTCATGTTTGGGAAGATAAGCATCAGAATAAAAATGTATTTGCTTCCAATTTTGTTCCTTTGTGGATGGAGCCATTTTACTCAGGTATTCTTGATATGATATCTTCATCAAATAACAAGTAAATATAATTGCATGATTGGTTATCCTAATCATTGTGGTATCAATCCCTTGTTAATTTTGAACTAGCAAGCTTGAACTTTTTAGAATCAAACATGCACGCGGACAGTTAGTAACTTAGGATTAACTAATACAAGAGTAAGCCTTACAGTAAACCCATCTGTAACTTCTTATAGTTATCCCTCCAAAAGCGTGTTATGTATTAGGGGAGTATTTTGGGGGAGGAAGTAGTGCATGAGAGTGTATGATACTGGAACTCTCAGAGGCACAATCAGGATACCATATTTCAAAGCTTTACATTTTTTGTTCAATTTATTTCGGTAGAATTTCCTGTCTTGTAAGTTGAAAATTTGGTATATTTTATATTTCATTAGATGGTTCGCTTGTGGGTAACGTTGTTCATGCTCTCAAAACTTCTGGCCTGATTCGTGCTGCCGGAATTGCAACTTCTTTGACTGATTCAGGACAACAGTGGTAAGTAATAAACAATTTGGATTTGAGATATATTCTTGTACATCAAATTGACATGCATTTACCATCCAATAATACAATAGTGTCTATCAGCTAAGTGTTTTTAGTGACTCATTTGAAACGTAATAGGGACTTTCCAAATGGTTGGGCTCCACTTCAACACATGCTAGCAGAAGGCCTGGTAAAATCAGGGTCAAAAGAAGCAAGGTTGTTGGCTGAGGAAATTGCTATCAAATGGATTAGAAGCAATTATGTTAGTTACAAGAAAACGGGGGTAATGCATGAAAAGCTTGACGTGGAGAAGTGTGGAGAATATGGAGGCGGGGGTGAATATGCACCCCAGGTATGTCCTAATTAATATAGCTGGCTTATAAAATCACAAATTGAAGTTGCTTTTCACAAACACTTTTTCATGATCTGTTCCATGTGAATCTGACTATGTATTGGTTGGTAACTGTGTTGCAAATGCAGACTGGATTTGGTTGGTCTAACGGGGTTGTGTTGGCATTCTTGGAAGAGTTTGGTTGGCCTCAAGATCGGAGTATAGATTGTTGATATGTGTGTTCAGATTCAAAGTTTGAACAAGCCTTGAGCCTGGTATTGTTTAGAGGATGATGCGCTTAAATAAGTGTTGACTGTTGAGCACTTTTTCTTGCATCAATAATTTTTCTTGTGTGTAAGAGACTTACTAAATGATTCCAATAATAGTTTACCCTTCATGTTTTTGCTTTACTAAGCATTTTAGAGAAGCCAAACCAGGTGTTCTAGTAGTGGCTAATTTAGTGTGTGAGTGTGAGTGGATGGGTATGATTTTGAAAACCAATTTGAATCAGTTGGTCGAACTAGGGGTGCACATGGCCGGGTGAAGCCGGATTTGATGTGACCCAGACCCGACCCGAAATATACACCGGGTCTATTTATTAGACCCGAACCCAGTCCTAAACCCGATGAAACCAATACACTTTCGGGCCACAATTATACCGGGTAAAAATCGGGTGAAAACCGGGCCGTTAACATTACATTATGTTGATACCTTCTTGTAAGCTAGCATGTAAAAATATTCAAATTTCCAAGACTCCAACCATTATTTAACATGGTAAAATTCACTTAGAAAAATATAACAAGAACCAACCATTCTTCAAAATTAAAGCATAACCACAATCAATACTAAAGTATAACCACAATCAATACTAATATTGTCTAATAATACCAAATATTTAAATCAATACAAATAACACAATATTATGCATTAGTCTAAAGTCTTATGCATTCTAAACATAAAACATTAACTTATAGTTTTATAATGACTAATAACACAAAATATTAAGATTTATAATACTTAAATTCCACATAAGAATAGTCATGATCCATCACTAATAACACAAAATATTAATTGTGTATGATGACCGGGTCACCGGGCCGACTTCGGGTGACCCGAGCTATGGCCCGGACCCAACCCGAAATAATGACCGGGTCTATTTTTGAGACCCTTACCCGCCCTAAACCCGATGAAATCACACCAAATTAGCCCCAAAAGTGTTCGGGACCGGGCCGGACCTTCGGGCCGGACCGGGTCTGTGCACCCCTAGGTCGAACCGTGAATCGATCGCAAATTTGGTTAGGTCCATAGTAAAAAACCATCAAGTTTAAAAATCAATTTGAGAATTGGAATATCAATCGAGAACTAGTGAGTCAATTGAATCGGGACCCCGATCGGTTTTGAAGCTAGAACCAAAATAACGTCGTTTTGGATTCAAAAAAAATAGTGACAAGAAAACTTGAAATCACTAAGCCATCCATTCTGTTCCACTCTCAGCCAAAGTTCCATCTTCCATTCCCCCCATCTAGCTGCAAGTCCCCATCGTTATCAGCCTCTCCTTTCCGTCCTTGCCATCTTCTTCCTGTCCTTGTCATCTTCGGCTTCCATACCATTTATGCCGTCGTCCTAATAACATTCTATAAATGATTAGAATGAGATAAGAGTTCTTACGCTTTGCTACTGGAGCTGCAAGTGTTGATGAGGGAAAGAACATTACGGAAACCAAAATCAAGAATATTGCAAAGAAAATTGGCTTCATCTTATGATATGATATGATTATTATGAAATACTTATTTCTAAGTGAAGAGACTTACACTTCACTTTTCCTTATGCATGGCGATATATATTATTTATTATCATGTATTTATAGTCTTAGAAGATTGAAGGGTTTTCTTTTTTTTTTTTGGTTAACAGATTGTGATATACCAAAAAGGACAAAACAGCTCCGGCTCCGTTTTGATTGTGATATACCAAAAATTTTTTTAAGAACTTAGTTTTGCCATGATTTGATCAATTTTGCCAATTATACATTTTTTGAAATTGGTGTATTTCTGTAGATTTTAAATAATGTTATTCATGTTTTTAATTTTGACAATTGAGTTGTTTATGAAATATCGTTCATTATTATTGCAAATAATTTAGGATCACTTTTGAGAAGTGTATGAGACAGATTATTTACTGTATTTAAAGTTGTATTAATTAAATTGATTAATTTATTATTTTTGTAAAGAGTACAAAAGATAATGAAATCATTTAATAAAATTAAGTTATGTTATGATTAGTTATAGAAAATATATATCTAACATATCACTTGAGATTAATTTTGTTAAAAAAGAGTCTTGGGCAGAGTCTTAAATATATATGCACATAATCTCTATTTGTGCAAACTCAACAGCATTGTTAATAATTTAATATGTTCATTTTCTAAATAGCAATTACATAATATTCTAGTATTTCAAATTTTTCTGTTTTTTTTGTTCTTTAAACAGATTTTGTTTATGTTCATCACCAAGATCATTTCAGGTCATATTAAAATTGTAAAATTATTACTTGTCCATTATAATCAATCTTTTTGTGCTAATAATTTTGTTAAAATTATGCATAAATAGTGGCTGTCTTAATAATATAATGAGTATTATATTATTATTAATTAATGAGATCAAAAATTATTTAACTTTAAATTTATACTTTGACAAAATTTAAGATTTTAGTTGATGTAATATTTTAAATTGGGATCATAATTTAAAGTTTATATTAGACTTTAATTTATTTTTAGTGTGTTTATTTATATTTTATTTATTATTTTATTATAAAACAATTATTTCAATTGAATTACAGTTGAATCGATTGAATCAATAAATTAATGAATCAATAATTAGAACAGTTTGATTATCGGTCCGATTTTTAGAATCTTGTATAGTAGTATCTTCTTGACTGAGTACTACCTGAAGGAATAATAAAATAAGAATAAAGCTTTACATTCAAACAAAATGTTTATCTAAGTCTATCTAAGTTGTTATAACAACTTTTTAAATCACGCGCTCCTTCTCCTTCTCCTCCTCCTTCTCTTCGTCTTTTTTCTTCTTATTCTTCCAAATTCGCGCAAGTTCTTCTTCTTCCCTTCTTCTTCTTCTCATCCTTCTTCTTCTCTTCCTCTTTCTTCTTCTTCTTCTTCCAAATTCGCACACGCAGATTCTTTTTTTCTTCAATGTTGCATCTTCTACTTTTTCTTTTTTGTTATCTTCATCACCAATAATACCAACATTTTGCGAGCATCTTTATTAGTTTTGATTTTTTTTGCTACCATCATTAAATAATTTCGGTTCATTTCTTAATTTATTTCGATCATTTGTGTGTTAATTAAGATTCACTTGATGCTGTTGATAAGTATTGACCAAATTTTTTATTTCTTAGTTTAATTGATGAGATTCATTTGGATTTAAAAATGAATTCGATGTGTTTTTGTTAATGATTGAGTCTTTTTTAGCAAAAAAGAATAAAATTATTTATTATCACTTTATTCAATTGTATTAGATTTCATTCAATTCCATTCAATTTGTCTTGAAAATCATTCCAACTATTGGGACAAATTATTCATCGACAACACATCTGAACTGCAAATAAATCGAAAATATTATTAAAACAAAACCATGGTATAATACCAGATGAACCGAATACCATATATGAATCTCACCCAACCATACTCTAAATTTCACAAATTTCAAGCTTGCTTGAAATAAAAATTGGGAATAAATATATAGAAAACTGCTACTAAATTAAATGACTTGTCAATAATATTAGTTTCTGCACAAGAAGTTATACACTAATAATAACTATAACTATAATTAATATCAATAATCAAGATTTTGTCTCCGAACTGCTTGCTTCTTATTCTTCAAGTGATACATGGTTTTAATTGCAGTATAAAATGAGAGAATAAGTAAGTAATCTTACTTTGCCGTCATCATAATATAAAATTAATTATTGTTTTATAAACATTGTTCTTTTCTTTATTTTTATTGGATAGTTATGTTATTTTTTATATAAATTCAGAAACATCTGTATCTAGAATAAACCGAAAATATTATTAAAGCGAAACCACAGTATAATACTAAATGAACCGAATATTTATTCATTATATAAACTCGAATTCAAAAACACTTGCGTCTAAAATGAACCGAAAATATTATCAAAATGAAATCACTGTATAATATCAAATGAACCAAACATTATCCATTATATAAATTCAAATTCAATTCAAAATGTTGGTTTTTGTTAACAAAATATTGGTTGTTGTTGGTGATTACAATAACGAAGGAGGAAAAAGAACGCGCGTGCACGAATTTAAAAGAAAGAAGAGGAGAAGAAGGAGGAGAAACGGAAAAATAGAAGGAGAAGATGAAGACGAAAAAGTTGCGTTATTGAAACGCGCCTGTGCTACACGTTGGTGTGATAAAAATAATTTTTTATTAAGTTTAGACCAACTTAATTAAATTTAAATATAAAAATGTTTCAATTTGTAATTGAGCTGATAAAATAATCAACAACTGGTGGTGTTAGTTTAAAGGATTATTTTGTTTAATTATGGTGCAGTGATTTTCAAGTTGACTTGATTATATGGATGAAAACTCGTTTAGACAAATTATTCTCCTTTAAATTTAAACAGTACACAAATTGAGACAAAACTTATAATTTATTGGAGACGCCATAAATTTAAAAAATGGGAGTAGGAAGGAAAGAAAATACATTAAAGGGAATATAACGATAGTGATTGATATACTCTTTTCGTTTTAAAATAGTTTTCCAAAACTAAAGAACATATG
>NC_029788.2:130580963-130581929 GCF_000816755.2 Arachis ipaensis | reverse complement strand
TTGGGGTAATATATATATTACTCCTATATATATATTGTCTGGTAGATATTTTTCCATTGACTAAAATAACAAAGTTACAAAGCCGAAGACTTGCAAAGAAATCTCATAAACCAGTGAACTTTAACATCGACGTCAATTAACCAATTTTCTTCTATAAAAAAAAATCTTTTAATAGACAAATCATGTCATGCTCATTGCTCAATCAATATCAATCAATTAAATTAATTAATTATATGATTTTCACAAGCATTCAAGTTAACATTTTGATAACTTCAACCGTGAATAATAAGAATAATTGGTTCTCTTTAATTTTGCTGCAGATTTCTAGCTTTGCACAAATTTACATAAAGTAGTGCTCTTAGTTTACCAATTTAAAAATAAAATTTTGGAACAAATATTAATTTATTATTGTAGATTAATTAAGCATTAAAAAAAAAACAAAACTTTTATTTTCCTTAAAAATAAAAGCTCAAAACATATATATAAAATTGATTTTGATGTATTATCTATATAAAATTATATTTTACACCGCATCTAATTATATATAACACTAAATTAATAAAAATAATTATTTTTTACATTAACATAATAAATAATCATTTAAATACGTAAAACTCATCAAAATGGAAAAACTGAAAACTAACACAAAGCACCACAAACTGAAAACTAACACATAAAGTAAGTGTTACATACTGTTCTATATATAGAAAATGGAAGGAGTTTATTATGCGACCTTTAATTAATTAATAAATTAATTAAGGCTTTATTAGGTGGGGATCAGAGCAAATACGCGTGTAATCATTGCATCCTCTATCTGTCAACAGGTTTAGGAGGAGGTTTTCTTTTTTTACGTGGACGATTAGGAGTAATATGAAGAGGACTAGGAGGAGCTGGATGACTGGATGTGCTGGTCTTTCAATTGAATTTTTTCCAATATAAGCTGCTGCTTCTCTGTATTCATCACCT
>NC_029788.2:130577975-130580845 GCF_000816755.2 Arachis ipaensis | reverse complement strand
ATTGATTTTTATTTTTTATGATAATATTAGATAAACTAATTTGTTATCTGTTAAAATTTTAACTAATTTAGTTAATTATCTCTCAATTTAGCTAGGGGCATGTTACTATATGAATGACTAGGAATGAAATAAGATGAGAATTCTTACGCTTCGCTACTACTGGAGCTGCAAGTGTTGACGAGGGAAGGAACGTTACGGAAAACAAAAGCGAGAATATTATTGCAAAGAAAATTGGCTTCATCTTATTATGATATGATTTGATTATTAGAAAATACTTATTTTTTCTGAGTGAAGATGAGAGAGACTACACTTCAATTTTCCTTAGTTATGCATAGCGATATCATGTATTTATAGTATTACAAGATTGAAGGGTTATTATTAGTGGGAGACATGCGTCCTATTCTCTTTTTGACTAACAACACTAGTGAGAATTTTGATAGCCCCACATACAATTTAAAGATCGATCTATAGCGGCTCGTACCTACCAACCTATAATTAATATACAGATATTCTATATAAATATGAACGATACTAATTGATCTAAATTGATTCTAATTATTCTCTAACAAATTTTAAGGATATTTTAGAATTTTAAGTTTTAAGTAAAACTCTAATGGAATAGAATTCTATATTGGACCTATTTGGATTGGAATTGATTTTGAGAGAAAACAATGAAATTAAATTAAATTTTATCTAAACTAATTTAATTATTTTTATTTCAAACACTAAAACTGAAATTGAATTTAAATTTAAATTTATAACAAAGAATTGTACCTACCACCTTACTTACATGGTCATTGGTCAAGTCGTCACAAACAATACATGTTATGTACTTATGTTGGCCACTCATCAACCCTAAATTGTATGGTAAGTTGAATTGGTCATTGACAATTTATATTCGAATAAATTAACTTTTAATAAAATTAAATTAATATATTAGCTAAATTTATCCTTTATTTTTAAAATGTCAAACGGTTTATTCAATATTAGCTATGCCGCAATTTTTATTGGCCATTTTTCTTTGAAAAATAAATATTTTTTATTATTTTGATAACTAGAGATCTCATTAACACAATATGTTAGAATTAATATATCATTTTAAAAATTTGAGAAGAAATTATTTGCTTAATTGTATATTTTTATATTTTGTTGTTTTAAAATATTTAATCAAAGTTCATGATTAAATTTAAGATAAAACATTAAAAATAAAAAAAAAATGGTACTCTAATTTTTTTTATTAGTTAATTTAAAGAGTTATGAAGTATATTAAAGAATATACTCATTTTGACATGAAAAGGGATGAAGGTAACATCAAGTCACTCATTTATTTATTTTCGTTTTTTAGTTTAAAAATATGACTAAATAATTCATATTATATATTTTGTCATTTTATTCCCCTGAAAATTAAAGCTGTCTCTTTTATTTTTTAAGTTTATTGAAAAATGATTGCTTTTTTAGTAGTTAGACTCATAATAATAATAATAATAATACCCTTGATCACCGCAGAATTAAATTATTGGTGCATAAATCTACAAAAAGTAATAGTGCTCTTAGTTCACCATCAATTTAAAAATAAAATTTTAGAATAAATCTTAGGTAACCTTGAGTTAATATTACCGTAGATTAATTAAACATAAAAAAGCAGTAGTTTTATTCCCCTGAAAATGAAAGCTCATATATATGCTTTAATTTATTTGACAAACACCATTACAAAGTGAAAACTAACATGTGATGATACATTTTTATTACTACTAGCTGTAGTAACACATAATAAAGTAGAAGAAGGAGGTTATGCAACCTTTGATTAATTTAATTATTAATTAACAGCACTAGAACGTGGAGGTGGAGGTGGAGGTGGAACTCCTCCTCCTCCTCCTCCTCCTCCTCATCTTCTTCTTCTATATAAATCACTTCCAACAGCACTAGGAGGAGGTGGAGGTCGTCGTCCTCCTCCTCTAATTCTTCTTCTAAATCTATATGGATCACTTGCTTTTATGTATCCTTTCTCATCACCTGCATATAATACTCATACATTCACCTTGTCAGAATTCGAATTATTGACACTTATTTATGGGAAAGTATGAGGAGCCAATGGAATACTTGTACAATGTATACAATGGAGGTTTATGGAGTATTAGAGATATAATCATTAATGTTACCTTTTCCTATCAACTGAAATTTTTGTGATGAGTGGTATCATGATATGGTGTTAGAACGCTAGATCTGAATAAATAGATTAGTGTGCTAATTATTAGACCAATTCAAATTAATTCTCATACTAACTAATTTACCTTTGATTGGTTGAATCTCTCGAGTTGCTAGGGTAGCTGAAGAGAGCAAGAAGGCCATGGAAGCCAGAAGTAAGAATGCAATAAAAATGGCCTTCATGTTGTGATTATGGTGGGTATACCTTGTCACTTATATTTTCTTTTTTCTTTTTTTGCGTGGCTATATATCATTATATCCCAAGTTGCTGTGTATTTATATTGCCAATAACCGTGTATGAACTATGAAGTGGGGGAAGGGATTTCAATTATGCTTGTAGAATTATAGAAATTTTTTTTAATAGTAATTTTAATTAATATTCTAATTAAAGTACTTGTTAGCAAAAACACATAAACTAATGGAAAGACTTGGTCAACGTAATATGACAGATTAATTAATTAATATGATACTTTAGATATTTATTCATGTGGATTTAAGTAGATGGTCAAAAGCTACCATCTTATCCTAAGACATGGGAATATAATATTTGCTGATAAAATATTAAAGATATAATTTTTTATATGTATTTATTTTTTTATTAATTTGAATTTATGATAAAATAATTTTATAACAATATATTAAAATTTTTATTATTTAAGTTTTAG
>NC_029788.2:130575640-130577731 GCF_000816755.2 Arachis ipaensis | reverse complement strand
TGGAAAGATTTGATATATGATCAGTGTATTATAATAGGTTAATTAATATGATATTTTAGATATTTATTGATGTAAATTCGTTAGTTAGAAGGGAGTGATAGAGAGAATAGAAAATTATTATCAAATATTCATTAAGATTTATATATTATCTATTATTAAAATCAGATTTCTTCAATTAATAGCATAGTTGATCTAACATATTCTTGAAGATATTTTTTTAATTTGTTTTATTTGCATTAATTTTTTGTTTTATATATTTTGATTTTGTTCGATTTTGGTTGAATTGTTTTTTCAGATGATTTTTTTTTTCTCGAATTAGTTGCGAACTACTTCAAGATCAGACCAAAATATATAAAAATACTTTAAGTTTGGAACGAATCTTCGAGCCAAATCGAACCGTATGCACCTTTTCGATCAACAAGTAACTAGCTTCTCACTGTATAATGGCATAAGAAAAATTAGTTATATTTGTAATAGAGATCACTTTAATAAAAACACTAAAAATATCTTTTTTTTTTAAAAAAAAAGACGTTCACACATGTCATGTTATTATTGAACTTTTTATTAAATCGGTTAATAATTTATTTTTTAATAAACCAGAACAAAATCGGTTTATTATAGCAACAATAATAAATTCAATTGTCTGCATTATAATTATTAGACCCGATTTGATTCGATCGAATTATACGATCTAAATCAAATATCTTTAAATTTTTTGATAAAAAAATAAATATATCCCTAACTTTTTGTTTTACGGACATTTAAATCTTTAAAAATTTAAAAATACAATTAAATTTTTTTAAAAAATTTGGATTTATTGTTATTGTTATAAAAAAATTGATTTTATTCTAATTTGTTAAAAAATTCAAAAATAACCAATTCATTAATACGTCACATATATATTTTTGCAAAAAAACGTTTTATGCTTTTTATGGGAGTATACTCATTGGTAATATATATTTCCATATGACACGACGAAACTTCATACAAATCACTCACAAATTAAAGCTCAAGTACCGGGCGAAAAGATTTTTGTTTACACATAGGTAGTAGTCCAAGAAAGGGTTATTCACACATAAACATAAATAGTTGTAACACTCAAACATTCAAACCAAGAAACTATATTTATTTTGATGGTCAGCATGTAATTGATTTTTGCTTTTTCTTTTGTAAAACAAAATAACAAAATTGAGTAAACTATCTTCTAATTTTAGTGATTCATGATGGGTCATATATAGAAGAATTATTTTTCTACTACTCTAGTTATTTTATATATGCTCCAAAGAGAAAAGGAAATCTAAGTAGCAGCTGAAAGTAGTGCTCTTGGTTCACCAATATAAAAATGAAATTTTGGAACAAATCTTAATGACCTTGAGCTAATATTTTAGATTAATTAATTAATCAAACAAAAAAGAAAAAGCCAACCTCTGATAACTGAAGCCCAATATATGGTTTTTATTTCTGAAGCACTATTGCAAACTCAAAAGAGTACACATAAAAACGTATGTAATAGAAATTGAAATCAATACATGATGAGGTCGGTTAATTATTCTACGTAGTGGTCAATAAAACAAAAACATACAAAACAAAACACTAGTTAATATGAATTATATTATTATTTCTCCTAAGACGACCTCAAGTATTAACTAATTAATTAAGGCTTAAATACTTAATTATTAGGTGGTGAGCAATAAGGACCACGCGTGTATGGATTATTAATGCATCTTCTATACGGAGTATTGGCAATAGGATTAGGAGGAGGATTTCTTCCACGTGGATCATATGGTCTTTTTGGATGATATACTCCTTTATATGGATCACTTCCTGATGGACCAACAGGAAAATCAAGAAGAGGAGGAGGAGGTGGATGTAATGCTTCTCCTCTTCTTCCATATCTATATGTTCTTCTGTATACTCCTCTCTCATCACCTCCTATATATATAAATAACACAAATTTAAAATTAGCTGACACTTTTTTTTTATATTAATTAACTTTTTCTTCTTTTAACTAAACATGAATGTTGACTCTCTAATATTTTTTTAATAAGGTTCATAATTAATTTTTAATAATTTTTGTTTCGGATATATTAG
>NC_029788.2:130571147-130575443 GCF_000816755.2 Arachis ipaensis | reverse complement strand
ATTTGGCTAGCCTGATTCGATTTATGTGTAGTTAAAGCTCACCTAGTAAATCTATTTAGTCTAATTCGATTTACTACTAAAATTTGTAAATCTAATTACCCTAATTTGATTGGTATAAAAAACGTCTTTGGGAGATTCACGTATCATTTCTTGCTTTGGATGATATTAGTAATATTTGCATGCATTTGGTTTATTTGAGTATTTTACCCTATATTTTGTGATTGAAAATATCAACATTATGCTCTCATTTTCTAAAAATATTGAATTTTTATTTTTTTTTAAAAATTAGATAAATTAAATATCTATTAAAATTTTAAATAATTTAATTTCTCAATCATATTATTTTTTATAAAAAGATAAGACTAAATTATTTTTTTTTTTTTTACCAAAGATAGGAGACTCGAACCCGCAACCTCTTAATTGAGTATGAATCGAAGAGACTATGTCATTTGAACTATTACTCATTGGTGAGAAGGCTAATTTGTTACTTTTTAAACAATATTGGAAATGAATTTATCTATTATTCTAAATAATCGGAAACTAATTTATTCGAACCAAAATTATGAAAGATAAATTTAAAATTATGTTTAAATAATAAAATTCAAAGACCAAGCATATAGAGATAATTTTGGCCTAATGTACATAGTATCTATTAATTATAACTGTTTATATACATCTATTGTCTCTCTACTTATTTACATAAATCTTTTCTTTTAATTTTTTAAATTTAAACTTTTATTAAGATTCTTTCTTCTAAAATTAAATGCTCATATCTCTAATAAATAATAACACTCTATAAATGATTAGGAAGGAGATAAGATGAGAGTTCTTACGCTTCTCTACTACTGAATATGCGAATGTTGAAGAGGGAGGGAACACTACGTAAACCAAAAGCAAGAATATTATTGCAAAAAAAATTGGCCTCATCTTATGATATGATATGATTATTAATTAGAAAATATTTTATTGGTGAGTAGTGAAGATGAGACTACACTTCAGTATTTATAGTATCACAATATTGAAGGGTATGTATTCAAATATATATGCCTTGCAATGTTATCTTGCATATTAGTAGCCACATGCGTCCTATTCATTTAGACTATGTAAACTGATCAAAATTTTGATAAACCAGCATACACTCTATAGATCAATCTGTGGTGGATCGTATCACCAAGTTACTTTAATTTCATGGTCAAGTCGTCCCAAGTAACGTTATGTTAATGTTAGCCACTCATCAACTCAAATTGTTTGGTACGTAATTAGTTAGTTGAATTGGTCATTCACAATGTTTTATTCGAATAAATTAATAATTTTTATTAAATTAATACTTTAGTTTCTTATTTAGTAGCCACGTACTACGTTGTCTACCTCATTTTCCGTTTTGATTTGCATGCATGGAAATATAACTGCGACATCATGCATCATGCATTTTTTATAGTGCCAAGAAAGATTAGATATTATAGTAGCATCAGCATGATGCGTATTGATAGCACCATTATGTTTATACTTTATAAAGATGGATTTACTTAGTGGCATGTGGGGCAAGTGTCCTAGTCTTATTGAGTTTTATAAAATTCTCAAGTAATATATAGTATTAAATTTTAGTTATCTTATTATATAAATAATTTTTTATTCAATTTTATTCTTAACGTTCAATTTGTATCAAAACTATTCCTAAAAATTTCCAATTTATTCCTAACATTTTATATAAGTTGACATCTAGAGGTAATTTTAACATAAATCGAAAACGTTAGGGACAAAATTAAATGCAACTAAATATTAGGTATATTTTTTAAAAAATACAAATATTAAGAACAAAAAGTACACTTTATCCTAAAAATTATCTTATTATATATGATTTGTCCTTATTAATAAATTTTTTTAGATCCATCACTATACATATATACAGAGAGAAAGAGGGAGGAGATGACAAGAATAATGTGTATTATTAACTATACTTGATAAATTTAATTATCAAATACATGTATTTAAAGTATTTACAAGATAAAATTTTGATTTTAAAATTCAATTTAAATTTATAATAAAGAAATTTTAAATATGTATTATGTAAAATTAAATTTCAAGTTCAATTTAATCACTTGTTAGTCATATTGTTTGGGTATGATATAACTCATATATATATTGTGTATGTAGTCAATATTTTTCCATTGACTAATAAAATGCAAAGCAAGACTTGCAAAGAAGACTCATAAACGGATGAAGTTTAACATCGACATTGATTAATCAATTTCCTCTTCAATACGAAAAGAAAAATCTTTAAATAGACAAATCAACATGTCATACTCAATCAATTGAATTAATTTATTATATGATTTTAACAAGCATTATATTCAACGTAAAAATTTTGATAACTTCTACCGCGATCTTTCATTTTGTTGCGGGTTTATAGCTTCGGTTCAACTAGGTATCCTTTAAAAATCGTACAACATTCAGCCTTTTATTACAATAATTAAAAAAAATTAAAACAAACACAACTAAAAATTATGAATAGATTTATTATCTTTTTAAAATTAAATACACATTCAAAATACAATCTAAAAAAACTGAAATTTAAAATTTAAATTTTAAATTTTTGTTTCAGATTTAATATATTTAATTATTAATATATTATAATTTAAATACATATCTAAAAATCAAATTATTCAAAATTCAAAATTTTGATTTTAAAAATATAAAATAAACCTTAAACTATCAGATTATTAATTAAACTCGTACAAAACACTCAAAGAAGCAGAAAAGTCACGTTTGCGCCATGTCGAAAATTCAGAGGCGCACATGGAAAACTCAGAGGTGCACATCGAAAAGTCATCCTCCGCTGTCGTTCATCCTCTTCCGCGCTCAGAGGTGCACATCGAAAAGTCATCCTCCGCTGTCGTTCATCCTCTTCCGCGCTCATCTTCAACGCTGCCTTCCTCCTTTTCGGCGCTCATTTACAAAGCTGTCTTTTTAATGTTTAAGTTTAAATTTTAAATTTATGATTTTGGATGTGTTTTAAAAATATTTTCTGTATAACATCATAATTTTAGATGTGCTACAATTATTTTTTAATGTTTAAATTTAGATTTTAGATTTATGATTTTGGATGTGTTTCAAAAATATTTTTTGTATAACTTTATAATTTTAGATGTGTTACAATTATTTTTTAATGTTTAAATTTAAATTTTAGATTTATGATTTTGGATGTGTTTTAAAAATATTTTTTGTATAACTTAATATTTTAGATGTGTTACAATTGAAAAAGAAACTACAATTGAAAATATTTTAGTTTATGTATATAATTATATTCGACCATTCATAATTGTATTATTAACATTTATATTGTATTATTAAAGTTGACTGATTTTAGATGTGTTTTAAAAATATTTTGTATAAAATATCATACTATCAGATGTATTATAATCGAAAAATAACAACACAATTTTAAATTAATTGTTGATTATATACTTTATTTGCAACAACTTTATTAATAAAATTAAATAAGATCAACCTTGTTCCAATTAAATCAGCAGAGTATTTTTTTGTTTAAATTAAAATATAATTAAAAATGTTGAACATGATATTTCTTAACAAATTACATAAACACATGTGTGAAAAATAATGATACCTTTCACCAATGTAAAATGAGAGAGTGCTTCAGCTGGAAGGTGGTGATGGTCTTCACCAATGAAGACGAGATGGAGAATTCACCTGGCAGCGTCCTTTTTGGTTTGGGATTCACTAATGCGCGTGAATATCCCGATTCACTAATGCGTGTCCCGTAGAATAAGGAATTTAAAAAACTGTATCTGTTACGTGAAGTTACGAAAGTAAAGCAAAGTCACCGTAACCACCAATGAAGTGGGTGGGTTTTAAAATTTAAATTAAAATTAAAATCTAATTATAGATATGTATCTACAAAATAGGAACATGTTACACTAAAAAAATAATTAAATATTATTTAAATCTAATTAAAGGCTGATTAAATGCTGATTAATATTGTACAACTAGCATTTCCCTTATAGCTTATACCTTTAGGTTAGTTGCATTTATTTATTAACACTGGACATAAAGATATAAAATCGTGTTTAACAGATAAAATATAATTAAAAATAGAAAAAATTTAGGGGCCAGCAGATTTTGTGGTTTTTAGCCATCAATTAGCCATCAATAATTTTTTTAATGGTGTGAGATTGCATCTAATGGTGTAGAATCATTCAATTTCCTTTTGATGATTAAGTGTTGGCCAGAATTTAACAAAAATGCTGCCCCCTAGCACTCTTCTTAAAAATATTATGT